>NW_016807135.1:2377-45261 GCF_001698545.2 Rhinopithecus bieti | reverse complement strand
ATACTGGCAAACTGAATTCAGCAGCACATCAAAAGCTTATTCACCATGACCAAGTCAGCTTCATCGCTGGGATACAAGCCTGTTTCAACACATGCAAATGAATAAATGTAATCCATCACATAAACAGAACCAATGACAAAAAACACATGAGTATCTCAATAGATGCAGAAAAGATTTTCAACAAAATTCAACAGCCCTTCCCGCTAAAACTCTCAATAAACTAGGCATTGATGGAACATATCTCAAAATAATAAGAGCTATTTATGACAGACCAACAGCCAATATCACACTGAATGGGCAAAAGCTGGAAGCATTCCCTTTGAAAACCAGCACAAGACAAGGATGCTCTCTCTCACCACTCCTATCCAACATATTATTGGAAGTTCTGGCCAGGGCAATCAGGCAAGAGAAAGAAATAAAGGGTATTCAGAAAGGAAGAGAGGAAGTCAAATTGTGTCTGTTTGCAGATGACATGATTGTATATTTAGAAAACCCTATTGTCTCAGGCCCAAATCTCCTTAAGCTGATAAGCAACTTCAGCAAATCTCAGGATACAAAATCAATGTGCAAAAATCACAAGCGTTCCTATACACCAATAATAGACAAAAAGAGATCCAAATCATGAATGATCTCCCATTCACAATTACTACAAAGATAATAAAATACCTAGGAATGCAACTTACAAGGGATGTGAAGGACCTCTTCAAGGAAAATTGCAAATCACTGCTCAAGGAAATAAAGGAGATAAGAGAGGACACACACAAAAAAATGGAAAAATATTCCATGCTCATGGATAGGAAGAATGAATATTGTGAAAATGGCCATATTGCCCAAAGTAATTTATAGATTCAATGCTATCCCCATCAAGCTACCATTGACTTTCTTCATGGAATTGGAAAAAACTACTTTAAATTTTATGTGAAACCAAAAAAGAGCCTGTACAGCCAAGACAATCCTAAGCAAAAGGAATAAAGCTGGAGGCATCATGCTACCTGATTTCAAACTATACTGCAAGGCTACAGTAACCAAAACAGCATTGTACTGGTACCAAAACAGCTATATAGACCAATGGAACAGAACAGAGCCCTCAGAAATAACACCACACATCTACAATCATCTGATTTGTGACAAAACTGACAAAGACAAGCAATGGGGAAAGGATTCCCTATTTAATAAGTGGTGTTGGGAAAACTGGCTAGCCATATGCAGAAAACTGAAACTGGATCCCTTCCTTACATCGTATACAAAAATTAGCTCAAGATGGATCAAAGACTTAAATGTAAGACCTAAAACCATAACAACCCTAAAAGAAAACCTAGGCAATACCTTTCAGGACATAGGCACAGCAAAAACTTCATGACTAAAACACCAAAAGCAATGGCAACAGAAGCCAAAATTGATAAATGGGATCTAATTAAACTAAGGAGCTTCTGCACAGCAATAGAAACTATCATCAGAGTGAATAGGCAACCTACAGAATGGGAGAAAATTTTGCAATCTATCCGTCTGACAAAGGGCTAATATCCAGAATCTACAAGGAACTTAAACACAATTACAAGAAAACAAACAAACAAACAAACGTCCCCATCAAAAGTGGGTGAAGGATATGAACAGATACTTTTCCAAAGAAGACATTGATATGACCAACAAACATATGAAAAAAAGCTCATTATCACGGGTCATTAAAGAAATACAAATCAAAACTACAATGAGATACCATCTCAAGCCAGTTAGAATGGCGATTATTAAAAGTTAGGAAACAACCGATACTAGGGAGGATGTGGAGAAATAGGAACACTTTTACACTGTTNTTCTGCACAGCAATAGAAACTATCATCAGAGTGAATAGGCAACCTACAGAATGGGAGAAAATTTTTGCAATCTATCCGTCTGACAAAGGGCTAATATCCAGAATCTACAAGGAACTTAAACACAATTACAAGAAAACAAACAAACAAACAAACGTCCCCATCAAAAGTGGGTGAAGGATATGAACAGATACTTTTCCAAAGAAGACATTGATATGACCAACAAACATATGAAAAAAAGCTCATTATCACGGGTCATTAAAGAAATACAAATCAAAACTACAATGAGATACCATCTCAAGCCAGTTAGAATGGCGATTATTAAAAAGTTAGGAAACAACCGATACTAGGGAGGATGTGGAGAAATAGGAACACTTTTACACTGTTGGTGGGAGTGTAAATTAGTTCAACCATTGTGGAAGACAGTGTGGTGATTCCTCAAGGATCTGGAACTAGAATTATCATTTGATCCAGCAATCCCATTACTGGATATATACCTAAAGGATTATAAAAATCATGCTACTATAAATACTCATGTACCTGTATGTTTATTGTAGCACAAGAGCAAAGACGTGGAACCAACTCAAATGCCCATCAGTGATAGACTGGATAAAGAAAATGTGGCATGTATATACCATGGAATACTATGCAGCCATAAGAAAGAATGAGTTCATGTGCTTTACAGGTATGTGGATGAAGCTGGAAACCATAATTCTCAAAAAACTAACACAAGAACAGAAATCCAAACACCGCATGTTCTCACTCAAAAACGGGAGTTGAACAATGAGAACACGTGGACACAGGGAAGGGATCATTACACACCAGGGTCTGTCGGGTTGGGAGCCTAGGCGAGGGACAGCATTAGGAGAAATACCTAATGTAGATGACGAGTTGTTGGGTGCAGCAAACCACCATGGCACGTGTATACCTAAGTAACAAAACTGCATGTTCTGCACATGTATCCTAGAACTTAAAGTATAATAAAACCAAAACAACAACATCAACAACAACAAGAGTGTTTTTGTAGTGGCTGTTAGTCGTCTTTTCTTTCCATATTAGTGCTTTATTTAGACGTGCTTATAAGGCATGTCTAGTGGTAACAAATTCCCTCAGCATTTGCTTGGCTTACAAGAGTCTTATTTCTCCTTCATTTTTGAAGTTTAGTTTGGCCTGATATGAAATTCTGGGTTGCAATTTCTTTTCTTTAATAATGTTGAATATTGGCCCTGAATCTCTTCTAGCTTGTAAGATTTCTGCTGATAAGTCAGCTGTTAGTTTGATGGGCTTTCCTTTGTAGGTGACTTGATTCTTCTTCCAGCTGCATTTAACATTTTTCTTTCATTTAGACCTCAAAGAATCTGAAAATTATTTCTCTTGTGGATGTTCTTTTTGCGAAGTATCTTATTGGGGTTCTCTGCGTTTCCTGAATTTGAATGTTGGCCTCTCTAGCTAGGTTGGGGAAGGTCTCATAGATAATATCGTGAAATGTTTTCCAAGTTGCTTACACCCTCTTTGTGTTTTTCAAGGACACCGATGAGTCATAGATTTGGTCACTTTATATAATCTCATATTTCTTCGAAGTTTTGTTCATTCGTTTTCATTCTTTTATTGTTATGCTTGTCTGTCTTATTTCAGAAAACCAGTGTTCCAGTTTTGAGATTCTTTTCTCTGCTTCATCTGTTCTGCTATTACTACTTGTGATTTCCTTATGAAATTCTTGTAGTGTGTTTTTTCAGCTATAACACGTAAGTTACATTTTTTTTTCTATACTGGCTGTTTTGTCTATAAGTTCCTGTATTGTTTTATTGTGATTCTTAGCTTTCTTGCATTGAGTTTCAGTGTACTCCTTCATCTCAATGGTCTTTATTTCTATTCATATTCTAAATTCTATTTCTGGCACTTTAGCTATCTCAGCCCATTTTTAAACCCCTCCTGGAGAGGTGGTGTGGTTGTTTGGGGAAATGAAGGCACTCTGGCTTTTGAGTTTTCAGAGTTCTTGTGCTGGTTCTTTCCCAGCTTTGTGGGCTGATGTTTCTTCAATCTTTGAGGTTTCTATACTTTGAATTTTTTTTCTTTTATCTTATTTGATGACCTTGAGGGTTTGATTGTGGTCTAAGGGAGATTCAGTAGATTTCTGGATCTTATTTCTGGATCTTAGGGGGCCTCATTTCTGGATCTTAGGGAGCCAATGCTCAGTTCTCAGCTCCTGGACTGCATGCTTTAGCAATGGGAAACTTGTATCCAGCCCCAACTTTGTTTTCTGACTCCCCAGGGTTTGGAGTCCACTGCACTGGGAGAACCAAGGTATTCCTGGACTGCTGGTCACTACATTCTGATGGGTGGTGTTAGCCAAATAAATAAACATTTATTTCATGATTTGTTCATTTTGTGTTGGCAGATAGATAGATAGATAGATAGATAGATAGATAGATAGAGAGTTTAAAATAATTCAAGCTTACTAGAGAGTTATATTAGACAGAGAAGCCACCACTCTATTTGTGATTTACAAACCAGTGCCAGGGATAAAGACTGGGTCATTAATAAAGTGCTAGTGAGACTGGGTATATGGTTTGGATGTTTGTCCCTTTCAAATCTCATTTTGAAATGTGACCCTCAATATTTGAGGTAGGCCTAATGGGAGATGTTTGGGTCATGGGGGCAGATTTCTCATGAATGGTTTGGTGCCCTCCCCATGGTAATGAGTTGCAGCAAGTTCTTAATGTTAAAAAGAGTTTAGAACCTTCCTAATCTCTTTCTTGCTTTCTTGCTTTTTGTTTTGCCATGTGATATGCCTGCTCCTGCTTCACCTTTTGCCATGAGTATGAGCTCCCTGAGGCCTCACCAGAAGCTGAGCAAATGCCAGTGCTATGCTTGTACCCACAGAATCATGAGCCAATACAATATCTTTCTTTACAAATTATCCAGTCTCAGGTATTCCTTTATAAAATGCAAAAACACATTAACATATTGGGAATGCTAACAAAATAATTCTGGGGCAAAGGCAAAAGTTTAGCTCAGCAATTAGGCTCCTTTTGTCTTGCCACAACACCAAATTTAAAGGACAGGCTTTCAACTCTTACATGATTGGGATTTTATTATGCTTCAACCATTTAAATTTAGTGACCTTTAGGCAAGTCACATAATTTATCTGTGTCTGTTCCTCATTGATAGAATGAAAACACCAATACAACAATAACTACCTCACAAGACTGTGGTGAGGATTAAATGATATAATCTAGGCTAAATATGAACATACTATTCATAACATATTAATCACTCAGCAAAAATTCAAAAGCCCTCAAAGTTCTTTTTCTCTTCATAATTGATTCTAGGATGTTATTTGGCTATGGCTCATTGTTTCCCATGATATTGCTGATTATATAAACCCTAATAGTAACATATATTTTGATTATTGGCCATATCCCAACTCCCGGAATCATCTGCACTTCTTGTCTTGGCTCTATTTGTTTTGTTTTGGCTTTGGGCACTCAGCTCCATGGCTATCCAGTTGTCACAATTTCATCTCACACAATCATCTGAAGAACAGAGAAAACAAAAAAATTAATACAAACATAATAAAAACAAAGAAGATCAAATTATTCTGCATGAAGATGTTTTAATAACTTGAAGATCGATGAAATCTGCCTTCTGTATATATAAATAGTATTTTAACAACCATTATACCAGCTTCATAAAAGTTTCTGGGTTTTTTCTGCAAAAAATTATTTGCTGTTCAAGAGATGATACTAACTGAATACGTTGCAGTATCTTCGCATTTATGTTGCTATATCTCACCTTTCTTTCTGGCAGAAGAACAACAATGACTTAGCTAGGTAGAGCTTGACAGTATGTAGAACTTTAAATTTAGTACAAATAAGTGTTGTAGTTTATGCAGCTATGTAGTCATTGTGTAAACTAAAATCTTTAGACATGAACTCTATTTTAGATAAATTTTATATTTTATAAATGAATAAATATGTAATATATACAGTAAACTACAAGATTAAGAAACCTGAATATTAAATAGATGTTCTTTAAGGCAGATGGGATTTATAAAGTACTGTAATAATCCTTACAGTGTGTTGTAGCTTATAGTACTTTATAGCTCATAAATCATTCTGGGTTTTCATTGTTTCATGCATATCCAAGGATTATCTGGATTAAGAAATTGTGGTTTTTATCAACTATTAGCTTGCATTTACTTACTACAAATATTGCATACAGACTCAAATAGTCAAGAATATTGGGCATTGAAACATAGTATGCATTTAAAATCTGAGAATGAGAAAAATATGGTAAATTAAATAATACTGTATTTTTATATATTAAATACTTATGCAACAGGGTAGAGGTAATGGAATATATCATATCCACATTTAAAAATACCGAATGGTTACTATAGAAGATCATATTTATATTCTAGAATTTGTCTTATTTATAAATTCAATGTTATTGAAGAATTTCCAGGATAAATCAATATATTATAAGTACTTGCACTTCATGAAATTTAATCCTTCATTGCTTTGCTTAAGTATGCACAGCTAATATATTACTACTAAACATTGTGTTTACTACCAGTCTATTAGCACAATTAATTTGTCTCTGACAGAATCCTGTGATTACCCCAAAGTGACAATTATTATAAGATAAAAATTTCAGACTAAAGTACTCAGTTATTGACCAGTGATTTGGGCTGCACTTAGCTGAAGAGTTCTGGTTTTGCCTGGGTGCCTTCATGTATTTATAATCATGTGGGAGCTGGTTGATCTAAGGCTTTAACTCAACTGCTCACTCCTGCAGGCTAGCCCAGTCTCGTTCACATGGAAATTCATTCCAAGAACAGCAAGAACCCAACAAGGTAGAGCATTTAAAAAAAATCTGTTTGCATTATATTTGTTTGTTATATTCTATTAGCCAAAGCAAGTCACATGACCAAGCCTATTAGTCCATGTGGTAAGACATTAACCTAAGGTGAGGACACAGGGTGCCATACGTAAATTTGGATTGAATAATCTACCATAATGAGGTCTTACAAGGTAATTTAAGTAATCTCTCACTTCACAAAGAGATAATTAAAATGTCAAATATAAATATAATTTCTTTCAACTTGAATTCTATTTGCTTGATGGCACAAGAATTTATTTGTTTGGTAACTGCTTCTGTAGCAATAAGCATTTCCTAGTGACAGATATGTCTCAATATTGTTTGTAGAGAGAAAGTTTGAATCTTCTTCCCCTTCTCCATCCCTACCATCCACCATCTATCTTCACTAACCCTTCAAACAATTAAATCATGTCTATTGTAACATAAAATGAACTCCACACTATGAACCAAACTAAACCAAATCAGACCAAACAATAACAACAACAAATTAAAATTATCAAAACTTTTTAACATAGCAGATAAGTATTTTCAGAGGAAGTTTACATATACCATATGTGTTCAAAATTAAGATTTCTAACATGAAATAAGATTCCCACAAAAGGTCAGAATTTAGGTATTTTAGGTAAATTCTCATACAGAGTTAGTGCCTTTTGAGCTGCAACAATTCAAGCATTCAATGAGTGATGGTTTGATGAGAAAGTAGAGCTTAAGTACCATGCTAGTCTTTATATAAATAGTATATTTTATTGCCTTCTACCAGCACATTTATTATTTTATAGTTACAAATCAGCTTCTCAGTGTCTCCTCACTGTCCTCATTTATTGAAAAATAATTTTGATTGTTTACTGATCAGAAGATTTATTTGGGAAAATGTGTGAGTCAAATGAAAAAAGAGAATTATAATTCAAGGGTATAATAAAGTGTCTCAAGAGGATTTTAGACTAAGTAAACTGAATGTGTTTGTAGGCCAATGAAATGGGTCAGGAGAAGAGTGAGGCTTTTTAAGAAAAAAGCTATACAATTCATTTATAGAATGAGTTCGCAAGGAGCATAGGTATTATTTTTGGAAAAGAGGACAGACTTGTTTCTCTATGAGAGAAGAAAAGGGTAGAATAAGTATAGGCTGTAGAACAAGGCTATGCAAAAGAACAGATTATGATGCAACAGACATTTATCATTGGAGGGGGAGACATTTTTTCTTTTTCGTGCTTTTCAGTAAGATAAGAGGTAGGATCAATTACTTAGATTGAAAGTCTAGTTCATTGCAGTTCATCTGACATTATTTGAACATCTCTTATGTGATGAGAATATTCCTAGATACCTATGATCCCAAGAGGAGTAATCAGCAATCTCTACTGAAGAACTTGACAATCTAAGTGAGAGACTGGTCACATAAATCCAGTCTAATGTTCATAGGTAGGCTTTTGGAGAAAATGTTACCTAAGTTTGGTCTTAAAGGACATACAGACATTAATTATGAGAAGATATGGAAGGAGATTGCAAACAGAAAGAAAAGTAATTGCCAAACCAGCTAAGGTAGACAGACGAATGTTTAATATTGATAGAACTGCTTCTGAATTGTTTTTATCTTATTACTTCTTTGATGAGCATGAAAAATTTTACACATCCCTCTTCCTGAAATACTGAATTGCCTTCCACCAATGCTGCCCACTATAAAACCTGATATTTCTTGGTGATGAGAAGACTCTGCCTGAGCAAATTGGACTGGCAGTTGAAAGTATGTGTGAGTCTTTCTATTAGCAATTCTGCAAGAGGCTTATGCTGTGGAAACCAAAGGCAGTAGAACATAAATAGAAAGGAAGCATAAACTAGAATTAACAGGACTCCTGGTTTATACCCAGGGAGCCATGGAGCACTGGAAATAGTTCTGAGACAGTAAAGCAAGGTACTTAACATTTTCTACCAGTTAAATTCCTATGTAGCCTCTAATGAAGTACCACTTGATTAAAGGTGTGAACAAGTAGAATAAATGACTCATAAGGTTTCCACATCACATATATTTAAGATCCCAGTAACTTCAACATTAAAATTAGCAACCTGTTTATGTTGTTGATTTGCCCAGGTAGATATTTTATTCCTATTTTATTTTATTTTATTTTATTTTATTTTAAGACAGGGTCTCGCTCTGTCACCCAGGCTGGAGTGCAGTGGCATGGTCATGGCTCTCTGCAGCCTTCACCTCCTGGGGTCAAGCCATCCTTTCACCTCAGCCTCCTGAGTAGCTGCTACCACATGTGTACAGCACCATACCCAGCTAATTTATTATTATTATTTGTAGAGATGGGCTGGTCACCCAGGCTGGTCCTGAACTCCTGGGCCCAAACAATCAACCTGTATTGGTCTCCCAAAGTGCTGGGATTATGGTGTGCAAAAGGGAACATAAATTACATTAACAAAATCAAAGTAACAAAACAACAGAAAACAAAACAAAACAAAACACTATCAAGCAAAGCAAGTCATCTGCCTAGGACACTTACCGAATTTATTTAAAGCTTTTAGATATTTGCTGAATGAACATTAGAATGGCTGTCATAAAATATTAGAAATTACTTTCTAAGAGTCCAAGGAGCATGGATTTTTTTTTCTTAGAGAATTTATTGTCAGCCTTACCTTTTATTGGTATAGAAAGGTGGACATTAGATCATGGGGTAAAAGAAACTTTGCCTCTTCAAGTTTGCTGCTGCATTTTGATTTTGGACCTCCTACAAACTCAGTGGTACTGGTGGCAGCAGGACTCATATTAAAGATTGGCTGAGGCTAGTTTTCATTGCTGGCCTGCTTCAGACCCCTTTTTATTATCTTTGGTTACCTAGCAACAGATAATGTTCAGTTAAGGCCATATGATGCTATCAAGGCTCTTCCCTGTGCTATGATTTTGAGTGTTTATTCATTAACCACATTCCTTAGAGTCTATGTAATGGCCTCTATTAGTGTGAAATGGGAAAACTGTGATTTGGTTAATGAAACAGTCACTCAGTTTTGAGTCTCTAATACTATAGAGTGAATTTGTTTGAAAAATGTGCTGAGCAAATTCTTTGATGGCTTGAAGAAACATAATTTGTTGGTGACTTACTATAATTTAAAAAGAAGTAGAAGTGATTTCTCTATAGGTGGCTCCTTTCGAATTGCAGGTTTGAAGGTGGCTTATCACAGCAAGGAACTAATTGTCTGGTCTTAACTAGGCACACTGCTGCAAGATCTTGGAAACATTTCTTCTGATGCTTCTATCACCTTGAGCTTCATTTTAATGATACCTCGCTCTCTTTGGTATTGAATCTCATTTCAACAGAAAATGTGAGCTAGTTTTACTTTTTTAAAGAACTGAGTTATGTAGACAAAGTTGAAAATTGCTAAAAGTATTTCTCATATGTTTGAAAATCCATTGAGAGAGGTAGATTTGCCTTATTTTTTAACAGCTTTTAATACCTTTTGACATTAAATACTTTTTTTAATATCTCTGTGATATTTGTCATTTTTACTTCAGAAATATAATTACTTATGCAATTGAAGTATTATTATATAAGTGTCTTAATGGAAATAAATGTCTCCTCAAATTTATGTAATCCAAATTTTAAAGTTAACTTAAGAGTGTTTTATATGGTTTTATAACTAATTTCTTTACCTAATCACAATTTAAATTTAGAATGAATAAAATTAGTTTTAATGTTTAGTATTTTGAAAACCAACTGGTTTATGTTTCAATCAAAAAATCCCTTTTCTATGTTTATGTTAATATGACTGTACAAGACATTTTAGGTCTTGCAAATATGACAAAGACATAATCTTTGTTTTCAAGTAATTTATTATTTTATGAAGCAGGCATGTAAGTAAATTTAAAGCAAGGAATAATGTAACTTTACAGACAGAGACCCATGCAGATATAAATACATGTATTGGATTTGTTCAAGAGACAACAAGGATTTAAACTTGTCTAGGAAAGTGATTCTCCAATTTGCATTGCAGATGAACCAGCAGCATAATTTGAGAACTTTTTTAGAAATTCAAATTCATGGCTTTTATCTGTAAGCTCAAAGAATCTGGAATGGAGTCTAGCAATCTGTTTTCACAAGCCCTTTATGTGATTCTAATGCACTCTAAAGTTTGAGACCCACTACTCAGAGCTGAACTATCCAGTATACTAGGCACTAGCTACATATTGCTACACAATTTATATTAAATCAAGATTTCAATTCCTCAGTTACATTAGCCACATATGCTCAGTATGTCTACTGAGTGCTCAGAAGACATATGGAGCTAGTAGCCGCCATATTGGACAGAGTAGATATAAACATTTCCATCATTAGATATCATTACTTTAGAGCATGGAGACCTCAATGAGATATTATCAAGGACAGAAAGAAAGCTTTAGTTCAGGTGATAGAAACTCTTAAATGCAAAAGTAAGGAACTTGAGCCATACCCTAGTATAATAGGGAAGTGATAAATATTTTTTAAGGAAAGAACAATGACAAAGGCTGGATTTTGTTCACACAACATCAGTCTTCCAGCCAGGTACCAGATGATTCTTACTGACTGAGTCTAGAGGGAAGCAAATACCAGTTATACTTGCACTGATACTGTAATAAAGGGAAGGGAAAGTAAAATGTGCATTCATAAAACATTGAAAATGTAAATGCAATAGGAATTGCTTGCTCTTTGGATAGGAGATGGTCAGAAAACAGAAAACTTGAACAAGACTATATTTTTTAGTGAATGACTGGGACAAAGTTAATGCCATTATGAGTGACAAATAAGAATAGCAGTAGCTTATCAGATTAAGAAAAAAAAGATGATTAATTTGCCATAAAATTGTGTTAAGCCAAAAACTTTTATATTCATCCAGAAATTTTTTTCACTATTTTTATAATACAGTTTTATCTTGTTATTTCATTGTCTAATAATTTCTTAGATAACCACTTTTAATGAAGAAATTAAATACTTTTACCAATAATTATTAAATGTTTATCAAAGATCAAAACAAAACCAAAGAAATTTTATCTTTCAATGAATCCAGTGGAACTTGTCATAACAATTATTTCCTTTTAGCTAGAAAGTAATTTTCTGAAAAGGGGTTTCAAAGAAATGAAATAACCCAGGTTTAATTTATTATGTGAACATTCTAGTTTTCCCAAGTACACTCTGAACATTATAGTTCAATTTTGTGGCAAATTGAAATGGTTTTCAATTTTGTGTGAAATCAAATATTCTTTTTTGAAATACGTGCTGTGCTTAAAGAGTCAAACACTGTTTTAGTCCTTTATTATGTTACACACTTCACAGCAGTGCATAATTTACACATTAATGTGCTATACTCTTGTGGATTAATTTTATTTCCACTTGAAGATTCAAAGAGTCATATTAGCTAACATCATGTCAGAATGATTTGTGTGTTTTAGGACAGTTCTTCGTAGTGACAGCTTAATTGACATAATTTGAGGAAGAAAAAAATACCCATTCTGTTAGGTGTCCAGAATCTTAAGTTGTAGTTCTTAATTCTATTGTTTTTAGGATATTAGACGAGGAGTAAAATTCTTGGGCTAAAATTTCCTTATTTATATAATAAAAAGCTTGAGCTATACTGCCTTGGTTTTTCTGGCTCTCAGTAAGGCAAAATCATGAGAACACAATTGCTTGAGATTATTTATTAGCTAATGTTTATCAAGGAGCATGTCTCATGGGTGGTAACATGACACAGGGCAGGCAAATTGCTGACAAGTCAAGGACAATAAGGTTTGGGACATCGAATGTAGATGCTTATATCAGACTGGATGGTAGCAATTAGAGACTTTTCTTCAGGATTCTGAGATTTGGGGTAATATTGAAAATAAGGGAATTGCATCCTCATGTAAATTAGTCTCTAACTGGGAATTGGTGGTGTGATGGAAAATAAAAGACAATGTTGCTTAGATTGAGCTGTTATGAAATAGAGCAGGAGCTGGGCTCTGGAAAATACTGATGTTTATACTTTATCTGCCTCTGGCATGTATTTATACTGTTAGATATATATATTCTGAAATTATATACTGTGGCAGTGAATTTGACACAGTGAGTAAATAACTGACAAGGTAGAAAGAGCCCTGGGTAAGAGATCCCAAGGCCTTGCTTGGATCCTAGCTTTTCTACTAACTTGTGCCATGGTGTCAGGAAAGTCACTTATGGTGACATCTGCTTCTGTGCCAACTACCCTCTGGGAAAACTTGACATTCCTTGGCCTATCCAAGCAGTAGAGAGAACAATCTAAGTGGTAAGTGGCTAAATTGTTCCAATTTTCAGCCAGTCTGTTTAGTTAACCTTCTTATTAAAATCAGTGGCACTACAGATTAAATTACCTTCTGGTAACCATGCCAACAGGTGGAGTTATGCAGGGCTCATGGAGTTGTCAACAATCACAATGTTGACATTGACTATGTCCAACCTAGAGGAAGAAACAATAGATATATGCGGCAGTAAGGAGTGACCAATCACTTAGAATCAGTTTAATGGCTTTTATATTATATCTGATTTTTTTCCTTTCATGATCTAGTACTTTGCAGCATGAACACTTAAATTTCTCTCCATGCCTTTCCAAAGGTGGCTTTTTAATTTCAGGTTCTCAGTCTCCTACTATCACTAACTTCATTTATGTAGAGTGACTTTCTTATTGATACAAGAAGTAATGTCTGTTTTCAGGGATCCAGAAGATAGGACAAGAGCAGTTAAATGTATGGTTAAACCCGCTCAGACTCTACTTATGTTCTTTGCTGCTGTCTCTCTTTTGGTCACAAATTATGCAGTGATAATGCATTTACTCTTTATCTTCTGTATTTTATTAAACCAGAGATTCAATTCCATGACCAGAACATATTTTATTACTTCAAAGGAAAACTGAAAATAGGTTTTCAAAAATTTTAATAAGATTTTCCATAAAATAGTATTATTTTATAATTCTGAAAATTAATTATCATGCTGGTATGTTTTCCTTAATACAACCATTAGTTTCGTTTTAACATAATACAATATAATACAAGTCTCTTTTTAATCCTTTCTTCTTCCTGCAGTTTAATATCTCTGTGCTGTTTTTTTTTTTTTCCACTACAAATAGAGGAGTTTGGATTTGGTGATCTCTTAAATCCTTTGAAGCTCTGAGAGTAAGTCTGAAAGTTAAGGATAAAAGAAGGGCTTTCCTTATTTCCTAAGACTGAAGTCACGAAAATATCTACTCTGTTGCTTTCTAAAACATCCTTTAGACTCACTGAAGTGAACAGACCATTTCAATAGTCTGACACTGAATGCTATTTATCTTCCTGTGTTCCTCAAATGGTTGCCTCTCATTCTTCCATGCAGTGATTTTGCAGGCATTTAATCCTTGAAGCAAGTGGCACTTTTCTAATTTTAACTTAGGTCAATCAGTTAGGTGAGTATTGATGAACAAGCATTTGCTATAACCATGTCCCAAGTAATGTCAATCTGTATTGAACATGTGCCATACCTAAGAGATTTCTTAATTAACCTGCTGACACTGCCAATGAGAGTTCAATGTGGTTTCAAGAAAGACTCCCGCAAGCACGTGCCCCTTTACTATTTTTACCATTTGCTCTGATGTTCCAAGGATATCATGTCTTTCATTTTTCTTATCAGAATTAAACAATTCATGAAGACCATTTAAATATGTGGTTTCAATTTTTTAAAATGCTGGTAAAATTCAAATGCCTTAAATATAGGAACATGTAGGTCATGAAATAGGACCAAATGAATTACTTTTATGATTTTGGTTTTACTCTTTTTTAAAATTGTCTTTGTTTTAGAAAGGTCTATTCTGAAGCCATTTACCTGAAAAGTGTCACCTGAAAAGCTTAAGTCCTGAAACCCTCTCTCAGGAGTCTCATATTATCATGTCATTTTAAGTGAGTTATCTTGCTATTTTTGAAAGTATAGTGCAACTGCTACTGTCACTTTCACTCTGGAAAACTTGGTACATACCCATTTCATTTTCTGTCAAATTTGCTTGAGTTTATTGCAAATCAAACATAATAGAAATTGTATTTTCCATTAAAAAAATACTGTGATTACCATCCATCTGTTACCTCAACAGCATTTACAAAAATTAAAGTATAAGTTAAATACAAAAAATCTATAAAATATGCTAATATTAAGTACTCAGCTTGAAAATTTTTATATTACTCAGAGTGTTTCCAAACTTTGTAAGTTTTTTTGGTAACCCTTCCCAGTCTGTATCTTCCTTTACCTATACAGGTAACCAATATTCTGATTTCTATCATTATCACTAATTTTATAAGAATTCTTTATTCAGCTCCAAAGAGATGCAAGATAGAAGCTCTCCCTTTCACTAGCTTACAATATATTGTGGGGGAGATAAGAGCCATGAAGAAATTACCAGAGTACAAAAGCAATTCCTAAGCATCATAGAGTTGTAAAAGTGATAGTGCCATCTCAGATTTTATAGTATGTACTATCTACAAATATGTATGCATTAATAATTATAATCGACACAACACTTCTGTATGATGAGTGCCATTATCTCTATTATACAATGAGATAACTTAAGGTAATAAAGGTTACCTAATATGTCTATATTAGTTTTCTACTGCTATGTAACAATAAATTGCTACAAATTTAGCCGCTTAAAGCAACAAATTTATTATGTCATAGTTTCCATGTGTCAGAAACCTGGGCATAGATTAGGGGGGCTTTCTGCTCACCAGACTGAAAATAAGGTGTGCGTGACTAAAATCTTTTCTGAGACTTGAGGTCCTCTTGTAATCTTCGTGTTTGTTGGCAGAATCCAGTTCTTTGTGGTTGTAGCACTGAGGTTTCAGTTTTCTTGCTGGCTACCGGTTGCCCTCAGTTCCTAAAGATCAACCCCAAGTCCTAGTCAAGTGACTCTCACAACAAACGTGATAGTTTACTTCTTCATAGCTGGTAGCAGAATGTCTCTAACAAAAGACTCTTCAAAAGGCTCTAACAAAAGTTAAAGGTATCATTATTGAATATTTATTATGTTCCATTATCAAATTTAAAGCTATTGACAATTTTGTGATACAGAGTTTTGTGATATACCTGCAGGTATGGAAGCCAAGGCTTGGAGAGGTAAAGTAACTTGCTTACATATCTTTTACATGAAAGAGTCAACCAAACTCTTTCTAACTACATAGTCTATGCTCTTATACATTATGTTACATGCCTAAAGGTAATATTTGGACTAGGCTTTGAAGGGTGTGTAGATATCAACACACACTCTTCGTATATAATATCTATATATATTATATATCTATAGGTAGATATATAATAAAAATTATCTTCAACTAACAAAAACAGCAGGAAAAACATAGGCAAAGGGTTGGTGAAGAGTCAGATATGTTGTTTGAACTGTAATATTCTTGGTGGTATAGCTGAATTATACCAACCAAATTTTCAATTTCCCTTGGATGGTATTTTATTGGTTAATCCTTTATTTTGATATCAAGGACATATTTACAAACTGAGTAAATGGCCCTCTGGAAGTTTTTGGTGTCTCATGTAAGGAACTTGTCCATTTCTTACATAGAATCTTTTTTCTTGAAGAACTTTGGGAGAGATTTCTTTCTAGTTTTCAGATGAAAAAGAGCTGAGAACACTGAACTGAGCTACGATTATCTTCCCTTTGACCTGCTTAGACATCTTAGTGCTAAACTTGTGGTGCACCCATAATGTGTCTGACTTAATGATCAATCTGTTTGTTCTATTTTTTGTAGGTTTCATCCTCTTTTGATGTATTTTATGTCTACAAGCTGTCTTAAATTCCTTTTAAAACTAATCAGGATATAAATAAACAAATATATGACTAAAATTTAGGCAGGTGCTTTACAGGAACCACTCCTGAATTTGCAGATATGTAGGAAGCTCTGAAATATGATTTCCTGCTGCTTAGCTATCAATTCCCTAAACTGAAGTGAACTGGAGCACTAAATCATTAGCTTGACTGTTATACTACTGTCAACAGATCCCAATGGCCAGGCCCAGACATTGCATTATAAAGAGTATGATTAGGACCTACTAATACAGATTCCACTCCTATGTTTCCTTTCTTTAACTTAGGAAGTAATTGAAGGCAAAGGATGTAAGGAGAGAGCTGTGAGAAATTAAGGTCCTTCAAAAATTACTTCAGAAGCTGTGTCAGCTCAATTTAGATAAAAGTATGCTGGTACAGACTCACAGAATGTGGTACATCAGCAGTGATGATTGTTACAAATAAAAGCACTGCATCTCTCTCACATTGTCAGAAATGTAAACTGTATTAGAAAAATTATGCTGTACAACTCTGTTGGAAATATGATGTAGGAATTTTTTATAATGATAAGCTATTTGAAAGAGTTCATAGCAATAGCTGCGAAACCTTGATAAGTAAAACTCAGTGAAGAAAGAAAACTGTGAAGTCTAAGACCCCATACAAATTCCAGCAAACAAGAAATAAGGCAATGGGAATGGAAGTATTTAAAGTATCATGTGGTATAAAAGTATGGAAAAGATGGGAATCACATAGGTATGCAAGTTTGGAAGTAGAGGTAAATGTCTTAGGAAGCTTGAGGACTAAATTACAAGACAGGTAAATGGTGAAATGATATAGAAATCATATACAGAAGGATAAAGCTAAAAAAAAAAAAGGCCAGCAAGACACTGTAAAAGAGAGGTACCAATTATATATGTATCTCATGTACATTATGACTGGGTAAATATTGGTGCAGCAGGAAATTGGGTCAGAATAATAGCAACAAGTTGCCTGTTGTTAATGTTGTTTCTTGTGAAACCAAGGGAAAAATAAGAGATTTATTTTAAATTCATAGAAATTTTAGTTTATTGTATTTAACTCTTTTGACTTTAGCCCAAACTAAGAGAAAACTCTGTGGATTAAATTAGCATAATGAGGCTAATCAGTTTAGATCTATGGTAATTTCAGTAAATGCCTGTATTAGTTTCTTATGGCACTGTAAAAAATTACCACACATTTAGTGGCCTTAAATAACATAAATTTATTTTCTTATACTTCTGGAGGTCTGAGTTTCACTCCATTTCATTGGTTGATGAACTGTTGGGCCACACTCCCTCTGAAGGCTCTATAGGAGAATTTGTTCCTTGCTTCTTTCAGCTTCTGGGGCAGCCAGCAGTTTTTGGCTCGTGGCTGTGTATAACTCCAGTCCTCAAAGCCAGAATATTTCAATGTCTGCCTTCTTTATCTTCCTATCACCTTTTCATTTATGTATATAAAAGTCTCTGTCTCCCTCTTATAAGGATATATGCAATAGTAGTTAGAACATACCAGGTAAATCAAGGATAATCTCCTTATCTCAGGATCTTTAATTTAATCATACCTGCAAAGTCCCTTTTTCCAAATAAGGTAACATTTACTTTTCCAGGTACAAGAGAGTGGTAATATTGGGAGCCATTATCTAGCTTACTACAATGCCAAATTTAAACATAAGATGGTGTCCTGGCATACAATAAAGACTTTGGGCCAGGCAAGGTGGCTCAGGCCTGTAATTCCAGCACTTTGGGAGGCCGAGGTGGGTGGATCACCTGAGATCAGGAGTTTGGGAACAGCCTGGCCAACATAGTGAAACTGCATCTCTACTAAAAATACAAAAATCAGCCAGGCGTGGTGGCAGGCACCTGTAGTCCCAGCTACTGGGGAGGCTGAGGCAGGAGAATCGCTTGAACCCAGGAGACAGAGATTGCAGTGAGCCAAGATCCAGCCACTGCACTCCAGCTTGAGGGACGGAGCAAGACTCCACCTTAAAAAAAAAAAAAAAAAAAAAAAAAAAAAGCTGTGATATAAATTTATAAATTTGCAAGTTTGCTCTGTCTTAACCTCTGTAGGCCTCAGTTTATTCATCCTTCGTGCTTCACATGGATATCATATTCCTTGTATTACCATGCCATTGTGAGAATTAGATAAGCAAGTGTGTAAAAATGTTTTCCAAGTGATAAAGCACTATGTAAATATAAGGCGACATTAATATCTTAATGTTGAACAAATTCTAGAATTATATCATAATAAAACATTGATAATATTTTACTGTAATTAATAATAATGGTAAATACTAGAGTAATATTATAATAATATGATTTGAGGGAATCTGGACAGACTTATAAAGGCAAAAATATCTCCCCTTTTGTCCTCTGTTTCCTTATTTTTAGAGTGTGAATAATAATAACACCAACATTTAAAGATTATTTTCAGATCTAATTAAATAGATTAATGTACATAAAATACTTAGAAGGTGTGAGGCACATAGTAGAGTTAGTAATAATGGTAATAAAATAACTAATGAACTAAGAGCTCTGAGTAATTGATCTGGAATTTGGGAAAAGGATGTACACAGAAATGGGAAGAAGACTCTGAAAGAGGTGAAATGAGGTTGTCAAATAAATTGTTTGATGGTAAATCTCAAGTTGGAAAATACTGTTTTGGACAAGCCCTGCATTCAAAATGTTTTATTTATTGATTTATTATTATTTAAAATATGCACCGTTTGTTTTTAGCATCCAGTATTTGTGTTAGTTAATTGTATAATGACAAAAATAGAACTCTGAGGAGTGCCATAAGCAGAACTCATAGAATACTTCTAGGATTCTATGTAGTTCACCAAATAGGCTGGAAAGATTAGGATGGAGGAAGTATTAGGATTTCTGACCCCCCTATTTGACCAACGTCTGACTTTTTATGCAGGGTGAAAATGGAAACATATGGAACAAATATACATACAAAAATATTAGAGGACTATTAAAAGAGTTTTATAAGAAAAGGTGTATGAGAGTCCAAATCTGGTAGAAGGGCCAGAAGAGACTTCACAGAGTAAATGATATTTGAACTGAGTCAAAAAAGAAGAACAGAAATATACTTCTTAGGGAAAAAAAAAAAAAAAAAAAAAATGGAGAAATACATTTCAGGCTGAATAGGCCAAATATAGGAACATGAAAGATCATAGTAGGTCCAGTTCATCACAGTAGGTTCAACTATGATGAACAGTTAAAAATAGAGTTTAGGCCTGGAGCAGTGGCTCATGCCTTTAATCTCAGCACTTTGGGAGGCCGAGGAAGCTGGATCACTTGAGGTCAGGCCAACATTGTGAAACCTCCTCTCTACTAAAAATACAAAAATTAGCCAGGTGTGGTGGTACACAAATGTAGTCTCAGCTATTTGGGAGGCTGAGGCAGAAGAATTGTTGGAGCCCAGGAGGTGGAGGTTGCAGTGAGCCAAGATTGCACCACTGCACTCCAGCCTAGGTGACAGAGTGAGACTCAGTCTCAAAAATATGAAATAAAATAAAATAAAATAAATAAATACAAAAATAGAGTTTAGTGAGCATTTGTTGTATTCTGGGAGATGACTTTGAAAAGATAGAAAACATGTTATCAAGGAGATTTCTGTTTATGTCAGGTGGCGTGGAAGAATTTTATACCAAAAATTGTATCGTACGTTTTCAATTTAGAAAATATAGACTGGAATTTGAATACACAGAACAAGATGATATCCTGAAGCCATAAATATTTTAAAAGTCTCTTTATTTCCCACTAAATGTATTAATGCATTTACTAAGGGTGAAGCCATTGTATAACACCAATAAATAGAGAGGTATTCTGTTCATTTACATGACACTTCCAAGCTTATTGTCAATAAACGTTACAGATGAGAGAATATATGCTATGAAAGGGAGCATCAGCAGAATGGGTAAAGAAATTCCTCAATTTTTCCCATCTCAACTTCTCTAGAATCCCTATAACATCTCCTAATTCAGAGTGAACTGGGAATAAAAGGATGGACTTCGGAGCAGTGGCAGGGATTTGGGGAAATGAATGGCAGGGTTTTAGCTAAGTGCCAGAACCTTCAAAGTAAAGAAGGTTACTTTACTTTGTAAAGACCCAGGAAGGTCATATAGACTCTGCACAGAGGCATCCAGGAGACTGTGAAAACTACTGAAAATAACTAAGAAGCATTGAAACATTGGCTTTTGACCCACAAAAATAAATTTCTCTGAAATTGCACCTGTTTTTCTTTGCCTAAACCCCCATCTATCTACCATGGCATTCACACTAAATCTTGAAATCTCAAAACATCATAAGAAATAAATTTGAATTTTTTCATGTTTATATTTTATTTTTACTTTTTGTGTTACTTTCATATTTTATTCTTTTTTTTTTGAGATTGACAAAACTGATATGAGAAAACAACTACTGACAGACCCAGAGATTACCAATATTAAATGAGTTATAGTGGATTGGAATTTACCCTGAAGTTTAATAATGTGGTCATTAGAGGACACAAATCAAATAACTTTAAACAAGAAGGCTTACAAATATCCTATTAAACAATGAGAGTAGTATTTAAATAATGTAAAATAAGTTCAGAATATTCCAAATATTAACAAAACCAGAGTTTGGGAAATTAAAACAATGATTACTAAATTTAAAAATACATATAATAAAAAATCTAGTCTATAGTGATCATAGATTAACTATTGTATTACATTTTATTATTTATAATATAACTTTGAAACCAGAACCACATGGTGTTGGCATAAAAACAGAAGTAGAGACCAATGGACCAGAATAGAGGGCTCAAAAAGTAATTCATTCATTCATAGTCAGTTGATTTCTGACAAAGATGCTGCAAACACACAATGGGGAAAGCACAGTCTGTTCGATAAATGGTGCTGAGAAAACTGTATAGCTACATGAAAAGAATAAAATTAGACTTTCATAACTATATACAAAAATAAACTCAAAATGGATTACAGGCTTAAATGTAATACCTGAAACTGTTAGACTACTATAAGAAAATATAGAGGAAAAACTCCATGACATTGGTTTGGGCAATAATTTTTTGGATTTAAATCTAAAAGCACAGGCAACAAAAGCAAAAATAGACAAATGGGATTACAACAATCTGAAAAGCTTCTGCACAGCAAAGGAAACAATCAACAGAATAAAGAGACAACCTATGTAGAGGAGAATAAATTTGCAAGCCACACATGTAATAAGGGGTTAAATCTAAAATATACAAGGAACTCAAACAACTCAATTGTAAGAAAACAACTCAATTAAAAATGGGCAAAGGACTTGAGTAGACATTTCTCTAAAGAAGATATACAAATGGTCAACAGGTATGTGAAAAAAATGCTTACAATCATTAATCATCACAGAAATGCAAATTAAAATCACAAAGAGATATTACCTCATACCAGTTAGCATAGCTATTACCAAAAAGAGAAAAAGTAAATGTTGGAAAAGATATGAAGAAAAGGAAACTCTTGTACCGTGGGTGGAAATGTAAATCGGTACAGCTCTTATGAAAAACAATTTGGAGGTTCCTCAAAAAATTAAAAATAAAGGACTGTATGGTTCAGTAATCCCACTACTGAGTATATATCTAAAGGATATGACAACACCATGTTAAAGAGGTAACTGCACTCCCTTGTTTGTTGCAGTATTATTCACAATAGCTGTGCTATAGAATTAACCTGGGTGTCCATTGACAGACAAATGGAAAAAGGAAATGTGGCATATTTCCACAACAGAATACTATTTGGCCTTTTAAAAAAAGGAAAGACAATCTTGCCAGTTATAAGAACAGTGATGAATCTGAAGAACACTATATTATGTGAAATAACCCCAACACAGAAAGACAGCATTGTCTTAGTTATGAGTGGCATCTAAAACAGTCTAATTAATAGAAACAGAGAGCAAAATGGTGGTTACCAGATGCTGGGGAAGGGGGAAGATCAGGGAGATGTCAGTCAAAGAACACAAAATTTCAGTTAGATGGGAGGAATAAAATCAAGAGATCTATTGTACCTCACAGTGCCTATAGTTAATAACAATAAGTTAAAAATTGCTAAGAGAATAGATTTAGAGGGTTTTCCTGACCAAAAAAATGGTATATATGTGAGTTAGTGAATATGTTAAATAGCTTGATTTAGCCATTCCAAAGTGTATACATATATCATGACCTGATGTTGTATACTATAAAATATTTGATTTTACTTGTCAATTTAAAAATAAATTTTAAAAGATGACCTTGAAATATGTTCACAGAATTTAGAATTATAAAAGGTTTGGGATTATAAAAGAAGACTATAAAATTGATTTATGTAAAGCCGTAATTTACTTATTTATTGATTTCCAGAAGCAATATTTTTACATATTAACAACACTGAAAGTGAGATGCACCTAACAATCTATACCATATGACAATTCCTACTGCTTTATTCATTTTACATTTGAGTATCTCTTAAATTGAGTTGAATCTCACAGTTGATGACATCATAGATTTTTCTGAAAATAAGAAAGGAGTGTTGGAAGCGTCAACAATATTCAAAACAGGACAGTGAAGAGAAGCAATGTTAAAAAAAAAGTATTAAAATTTTTCCATTTGAACAAAATAAATGCCAGACATTTCAAACTCTCAGACTCTTTGAAGTAGAAAATATAAAAGACAAAAGACCCACATTTGGATGTGTTTTGGCAAATTGAAAATTTTCAGTGATTAAGAGAAATCACATAAGTATCCGAAGAGAAAATGAAACATACACGAAAAAGGCAGGAATCAGATTTTCATCAGAGATTTTTATCTCCTTTCCTTTCCATTTGCCAATGCTGGACGACATTACAGAGTATGACTTTGTAATTGAACCTTGCCAAAATCTTCCCATAGGATCTTTTTCACTATTGCTAAACTTCATTCTCTCCCTTTCCCTACATGATGTCTAATCATATGACTGAAAAGAACACTAGAATGACTGGAATGAGAATTGGTAGATTTTGTTCTGATCCTTGCTTTGTCTCAACCAACTGTTCTTCAGCCCCACCATTTTTGCCAAGAAATTCTAGGAGTTAGATTTGGATTCCGGTTCCTGCTCTGTACCAACCATACTTCCCCAATTTCAAGCAGGGAATTCCAACATTTGAAACATGAGGCTCTTCATATGTTAACTGATTTAAATTACTTGATACCTAATGATGTTTTCTGGCTGTAATACCCTTTGCTAATGAGTTGGTCCGAAATATGTTTTACAATCCTTACAGAGTTTCAGAAGTAATTTTGTAGTTTCGAAGCAGGGACCAGAATGCCACAGATATGTGGGTTTTTTGTTTTTATATTTTTAATGTTAGTGGCAATTTTATTCAAAAGTCCATCCCTGTAGCTTTCTAATTCATTCCAGCCTGGCTAGAAGGAATGGAAGCATGTTAACCATGCTTACCCAGAGTTTTGGTATTATTGGCATAATTTTAACTTGAATATAATTTTTTGAAGTAATTACCACCTCCAATTTTAAGACTCATGACTGCTGACCAAATAATTACCAATTTTCTGATTGGTAATATTCTCAGTCAACAGAAGAATAAATAATACTTTAAAAGGAAAGCTGAGCAATAAATAATATTTTAAGCAAAGATATTTTTATGTATTACAAGAAGATATTGGAAGTCTGCCTGTCATCAAGTTTTGGTACAGGATTCAGTATCACTTAGGAAATAAGGAATTGCATATCAACCAGTGTCTTTAAAAAGAACAAATTCCTTTCAATAACTTTCATCTCTCTTGAAAATAACAACATTTAAAATAGTTCTAATCTATCTTGATATATTACAGAGTATGATGCCTTTCTTCAAGACAAGTATATTTAACAATGTATCAGTGTCAATCCTAATGACATTTAACAATCAAATTTGGAATGTAACAATCTTTACTCAGTGAATAAATGATAGATTAAAGGCTATGATCATTAAATTCACAGATTATTTCAAAGCAGGTAGGGTAAATACTTTAGAAGGTAGGAACTAATTACATAGTGATCATTAATTGAAGAGATGGTCAGGGCCAAGCAGAATGAAGCTCATTAAAGTTTAGTGCACTCCAGACACATGCAATTGAAGAACTTGTGGTTAAGTATGATAATAATATTTTAGCTTGTGCAGTGTACATGACATATATGCCATTTGGATTAGGAGACAATAATATAAAAGGCAGTTCAGTCATTGCAGTGTGCCTCACTCTGATGCTATGAAAGACGGTGTGGAGAAGAATTCTTTTAGAAGCATTGTTTTTGAGTCCTTAAAATGACCTGAGAGTTCATTGTTTACAATTCCTTAAGCACTTTTGACTATAATGTCAAGGAAGACACAAGGTGAGAATATTTCATTTCTAAAACAGACCGATAATGTGAATTTTCCCTCAAGTGGTTTTGGATTCACAAGTGTAAAAACAAGAATATATAATAGGTAGCCGAATTGTATCAAAAGCCACAACTGGTGCTCAGAGAATTCTTTATGCATCAAATTGTTAGCAACAAAGTCATAATTTTCATTCTGAGTGACATTCATGATACTTTCACCATTTTAATTATAGAGAAAAGTGAAATGTATGATATTATATATGTGTTAGATATAATAATGTTTTATCAGGTTGTAGAAGAATGTTATTTATTTATACCCCTATATATCCAAATAAGAGTTTTCTTATTAAATATTTGTAATAATATTTTGCATATGAATGGAATTTTAATGAGAAATCCATAAATAATTAAGACACTAATATAAATTGTTTACTGATTTTCAGTGCTCTTCAAAAAAATAATAAAATGCTTATAATTTATAATATAAAGTATGTACTGAGAATGTAATCCAGGAGTACTTTATACATTTTAAGCAGTCATGAAGTTTACTTACTATTACAATGCTATACAATGTGAAAAAATGAAAGCACAATTCATAAAATCAGATCCTCCACCAACAGAAATAGTTTTCACATGAGAGGTTTGAAGACAAATACATGAAGTATAGATGCATATTAAAAACAGCAATGCTGCAGAGCTCAGGAAAAGACCTGCTAACCTGATAAAATAATCAAACTCAGATTAGTAATGGTCTTTTAAAATGAAAATTGCTGATATCCTAATGTTATAGACCATATTTAATTGAGACCAATATAAAACTTAAATGTAACTATACATAACTTCAAATGATAATAGAAGATCAAGGGCTGTTGGTTTATTTGAGGACAATTTATTCTCAGCTTCTTGAAGCTGTTATTAAAGTTGCAATCCTATAGATAATTTTCAAACATCCTCTAACCATAGAGTACAGTAAACCATCCTTTCTTATTTTGAATTTTATACTCTTAAGGTTTTATAGTAAATATGTGTAGGTGATTGTTCTGTTGTACCTCTGCCTTATTCTCAGCTCTGGGGATTTGTGTATGACACATAATAAAGCTCTATTACTATTCAAAGAATGAATTAACTGATTCAACAAGCATTGATCATTATTGTATACAGTAATAGCATTTCGCTTTGAGATTTAACTGCATTCAATTTTAGAATGTCACAGCTTTATAAAACTGGCACTCAGGGTTCAGGGATTTCACAATGTACTGGAAAAGTCAGACATGAAAACAAAATAATAGCAATATGGTGTGATGATTAAAGTTTGTACAAAGTTCTAAGCCAGTGTGGAATGCCCAACTTTTGTCTTGGTAGGTTGAAGAAGCCTTCCTAGGGTGGCTATTTTGAGTTGATGTATTTCAAATGTAAAAGAGTTTCAGTTTATGATGAATTTTGTTTTATTTGAAAACTTAGAGTCCTAAATTAAGCCTAATCATTATCTATTTACCCAAAATTTCATTCATTTATTCATGTTCCAAATATTTTTGACTATATATGTGTAGGTGCTTGAGATATAATGACAAATAAGACTACTGTCCTGGAGTTTCCACTTTAAAATAGCTCCACCTAAAAATGTTTTGAATTTACAATGGTGTGACACTGATAGGCATTCAGTAGAAACTGTACTTCAAGTACTCATACAACCATTCTGTTTTTCACTTTCAGGACAGTATTCAATAAATTACATGAAATAATCAACACTGCATCATAAAATAGCTTTGTGTTAGATGATTTTGCTCAACTGTAACCTAATGTAAGTGTTCTTAGCATGTTTAAGGTAGGCTAACCTAAACTATGATATTTGGTAGGTTGAGTGTATTAAATGTGTTATTATCTTACAGTATTTTCAACCTATAATGAATGTATTGGGATGTAACCTCATTGTAAGTCGAGGAGAATCTACATAAAGAAATATAGTTTCTTTATTTTCTTTTTATTATTATTATACTTTAAGTTCTAGGGTACATGTGCACAACGTGCAGGTTTGTTACATATGTATACATGTGCCATGTTGGTGTGCTGCACCCATTAACTCGTCATTTACATTAGGTATATCTCCTAATGCTATCCTTCCCCCCTCCCCCCTCCCCACAATAGGACCTGGTGTGTGATGTTCCCCTTCCTGTGTCCAAGTGATCTCATTGTTCAGTTCCCACCTATGAGTGAGAACATGCGGTATTTGGTTTTCTGTTCTTGCGATAGTTTGCTGAGAATGATGGTTTCCAGCTGCATCCATGTCCCTACAAAGGACACGAACTCATCCTTTTTTATGGCTACATAGTATTCCATGGTGTATATGTGCCATATTTTCTTAATCCAGTCTGTCACTGATGGACATTTGGGTTGATTCCAAGTCTTTGCTATTGTGAATAGTGCTGCAAATCAAAACCACAATGAGATACCATCTCACACAGGTTATAATGGCAATCATTAAAAAATCAGGAAACAACAGATGCTGGAGAGGATGTGGAGAAATAGGAGCACTTTTACACTGTTGGTGGGACTGTAAACTAGTTCAACTATTGTGGAAAACAGTGTAGCTATTCCTCAAGGATCTAGAACTAGAAATACCATTTGACCCAGCCATCCCACTACTGGGGATATACCCAAAGGATTATAAGTCATGCTGCTATAAAGACACATGCACTTTCCTTATTTTCTATGAAACATCTAAAGCAGAAGGTAGATGCATAAGTTAATATCCTAAGAAACTATGATATATATCACTATTGACTTATGCACAAATTCCCAAGAGGCAGTTAACTCAACTTAACTGAAAATGAAGTGGCATAAAATAATTTCAAAAAGGTCCTCAGATGAAATAACACCTGAATTGGGTTGAGAAAGATGAGTAGGCATCAGCTGGACTATGTAGCTGGATTAGAGGTAGAGGGCACAAGACATGTTCATGAGAAGGAAACTAGTTTTTTAAAAAACATGAGAAAAACCAGGAGAGCTTTCTGTTTTCATAGAGCTGTAATGTGTTAATATAGTTGAATAGCAAGTTGAGTGTTTATCTTCTTCTTTGATTGCATTTATTCTGAAAGTAGCTAAACAGTGAGGACTTTAAGTAGATCCAATTTTATGTTAAAAGCACACTGGAAGAAGTGTGGAGAACACACTGGAGAGTAAGTAACCTCCAGGAAGTTAGAAGGCATGTGTCATTCTTTGCAAGAAAAGATAAATGTCTAAACAAATGCAATAGCAGTGTGGTTGGAGAAGTGAGTAAATAATTTAGAGCTACTGAAAAGAAAAAGTCAACAGAATTCTTTTTGATTACTTGTTTATATTCTGCCCTGTTTTTTGAAAAAGTAAGACAGCTTATAGGGATACATAAAATGCCGTGAAAATATATTCATTAGTTCATAAAATTTTGTTACTGTCAAAGGAATTGATGATTAATCAATCAGCAATAGGCCAAGAAAGAGGGAGAAAAAAAAAGATAGCACCTTGGTTTTTTTTCTGCTTGGAAAATAGACAGATGCAATTATTCTTCACTGAAATAGGAAATAACATGGAAAAATTATGTTACCTGGAGAGAAAGTAAGTTCATCTTTATACACATTGAATTTGAGGTACCTAAATCATCTAGTTGGGGAAATTCAAATGACAGTTAGATATTTTTGTTTAAAATTCAGAAGAATGTTTGGAAAGACATTAACAAGTATAGTATCAAATATTTTCCTCAAAAACTGCTACATAAAAACTACCCCAAAGCTCAGTGGTTTGCAACAACAGACACTGATTTATTGTTCCTAGGTCTGTGGATTTGATGTAGCTCTACTGGACTAGGTTGAACTTGTCATCAGGTTATAGTTGATCTCAGTGATGTTTCATGTGCCATCTTATCCTGTGACTAGACACTTCCCAAGTGTTGTTCTTCTCATGGTGGATGGCTAAGATGCAAGAGGGGTGAGCGAAAGTGCAGGATGTCACTTGAAGCTTCAGTGTGCACTTAGCAAATTGTCTTTATGCTTATATTCCATTAACCAAAACAAATGATATGGCCAAACTTACCATGAAAGGGACTGGGAAATGTACTTTTCCCAGAAGCAACTATGGAATAGATATGGAGAAAAAGGATGATTCTGACCAAAACAATACAATCTCCTGTATGTAGTGTTTGGAATAATAGGGTTGGATGGCATCTCTTAGTGAGAGTGGATAAAGTAAAAGAAGGTGATGATAGCATCCTCAGAAACACTACTGTTAAAATATTAACCCCATGGATGGAAGTAAAGAAATAATGGAATTAAATCAGGAAAGGAGAGAGTCCCTGAAGTTAAAGTAGGGAAGCTAATAATGAGTAGGATAAGGAAAACAGTATCCTATCATATACGGAACTCAAATCATGATTCAATGTGTCTTTTTCTTGCCAATTTTAAGTCATTAAGACCAGCTTCTGAATAATGTTGGAGGCAAAGACAAATTGTAATAAGTTGAGAAGTGGATGAATGTTATAAATGAAAAACTTGTCAGTGAAGGAAAAGACATGGAAGTCTGAAGTTGGTAGACTACCTATGTTTGACAAAGTGATATTTCTCAGAAAAACTCTTATGAAGTCAGACCAGCTTAAAAATATTTCTTACTTGAAAATTATAATAAAACTCCATACTCGTATGACTATACCTTGAAGTGCATTTAAAATAGTCAGTTATATATAATCAGACTAATTTATTGCTACAATTGTAAAATTTAGTCAGCAAAATTATTGTTCCTGTATGTGAAGCATTTTGGGGATGTAGGTGTGCAAATGATTATATAATCTAGTTTCCAAATTTAAAGAAATTCCCAGATGAAGAACTCATGTATTTAGAGTTATTGCTGGCAAAACTTGTGTTTGTCTATCAATTCACCTGAGAAATTATTCAAATATATATATATATATATCTCATGTGATTTACTCCAAATAGTAGTTTTTCATATTTATTTCAAGGAAGGAAAATTTGATTGAATGAGCCAATTTTGAGGGCTTTCATTCCTATGAATTACACATGTGATGTTAGTGGCTTTAAAATGTAGAAACATTTACAAAAATTGCTACTCTATGTGGTGGAAAGGAAAACCATCAAGATAAGCAGGAAAATGCATGAAAAAGGAGAAAGAAGGAGAAATTTTCTGTCTCTAATAAGATTTAAAAGGATGAGGCTTGAAAATAATTATATGTGCACATGCTTAAATGTCAAGGCATTTGGGACCGTTCCTTAGGCTGGAAAGAACAACATGTGATGGCATTTACAAAACATTACTGAATTTTTAAATCTCTTGTACTCCCACTCAGCATTCTTCAGGAGCATCTAAACAGCCTAATTTTTTTTCTCTAAATCTTGATACCCTAGTTTATACCATGTTACCTACAATCTTCCATTCATCAGATTTTTACAGAATGATAGAGGGAGTTTAAATCTTCTTACAGTAGCATTAGCTTAGTCTCTACCACTTTTTCTTCTTTGACCTTTAGACTGTCAGCAAATACATTTTAACATTGAAAGAGCTAATAACTTGTTTTGATTTTTAATGCTTTTTAAAAATAATTTACTAGTTTAGGAAGGAATAAAAGCTCTTAGTTCTCCCCTTCTTGGTATGCCCATTGCATCTTTATATAGATACCTATTTAACACATATTAAACTGCATTTATTTTCATGCTTTTTTCTCCACTCTGGGAAATGATCAGGTTATTGAGCCATAAGCCTCATGTAGTTACATAATTTACTAGATTTTAATCATTTTAAAATAAATGGAAAATAATAAATCAATAGATGTAATTATACTAGTGAAGAAGCAATAGTAGGATCAACATAATTTTTCTTTCTTTTTTTCTGTCACAGAAATTCATGTTAATAGAGAATGTTGGCTTAAAAGTATATGATTATTTTCTCATGCCAGATGAAATGGTAAAAAAAAAATGTTGGTATAGTTTACAGAAACATTAATCTATGAAAGTTTTGTAAAGGCCGGGCGCGGTGGCTCAAGCCTGTAATCCCAGCACTTTGGGAGGCCAAGACGGCAGGCGGATCACGATGTCAGGAGATCGAGCACCATCCCCTGGCTAACACGGTGGAAACCGTCCTCTACTAAATACCAAAAAACTGCCGGGCGAGGTGGGCGGGCCGCCCCTGTAGTCCCCAGCTACTCGGGAGGCGAGGCAAGGAGGAATGGCGGTGAACCCGGAGGCGGAGCTTGCAGTGAGCTGAGAACGGCCGCACCGCCTCCAGCCTGGGGTGACAGAGCAAGACTCCGTCTCAAAAAAAAAAAAAAAAAAAAAAGAAGTTTTGTAAGCTTAAATGGAATGGTTTTTATTGCATATATATTGTATTGTTACAGTATTAGAATTTTCAAAGTAAAATTGATACTTGTCCTTTTGTACTTTATTGTAGCTAGGAGAAAGGGCTTCTTAATGCAGTGAATATCAAAGAGGGAAAAGGAAGGTATCCACAGAAAACAGAATTACTATAAATCTTAGAAAAAGGTAGCAGCGCGGAGTTGCCCAAAGTTGATAGAGTGGTACCATATAGGTCCAAACCCAAAACTGATTTTTGTTTTATGAAGTAGAAATGGTTGCATGGGCTCTTGGCTAGAACTATCTTTGGACCGTTGAAAATCAAGTTTCTGAGACTGAAAAGGAAACACACAGTGAGACCATTTTGATAAGGAAGAGAAGATTCTGAAGGAGCCAGAATATATTTGCTGAACTTTGACACTGAAGAAGAAATAAACATTGAAAAAACAAAGCAAAACAACAGCAACAACAACAACAACAACAAACCCACTTAAGTTTCCATTACAGATACAAGAAAAAAGTGCCCTTGCACTTTTTCTGTCTGACTGTGGCAGCCAAGATTGCATGGGGAATTCAGGATGTATAAAACATAGACAGAGAGAAGAAGATAATTTTGCACCTCAGAAATAACCTTATAAACAATGAATAGCCTGTTTTATTCTGAAAAAGGAATCTAAAATTTGAATTAAATACAGTCATCACATAAACCATCTCATAAGGAATTTATGTGAACCACAAATAATCCTTGCTAGCCTGAGTTAGTGCCTTATCCTACTTGACATGAATTTTCTGAAATTAACTAGGTGAGGAAGAACTTTATTAACAAGATGAATTATGAGAAAAGGAACCTACGCAGGAGAAAAGGGATAATAGAAACAACAAATGAAGAACATTTATTTTAAAAAAGTTTTCATAAATCAAATAGAAATAGTGACCATTTTTCTATGGATTAGGAAAAAAATCTCATACTTAGAATAAGAGTTCAAAGGATTTTCAGGAGAAAACTCTTGTGCCGATTAAAGACAAATGAGAGATTATTGGAGAAACAGTGGAAAAAGGACATGGTATAGATGAACATTCAACCTATTCAACTGAAGGGCCAAGCAATTATGGTTTCAGAACAGAAAATGAAAAAAAAATTATTTTAAAAAGTAAAAACAATAACACCAACACCCCTTGTGAAGAGAACTGGCAAAAAAAATCTCTAGATTTTCTATTTAGAGATGATGTTAGTCTGTAGATTGCTTTACCCTTTAAAATTATGGATTACATTATATTAATATAAACTTGATGAAATCAGAACAGGATATGTATATTTAAATGTATGAGGGGAGATATAGAAGTACTAAAAAAGCAGGATAAGATTGAAGGGGAGAAAGTGGAAATACATGTGAAAGTAATCACAAAAAAGCTCCTATGCCAGTGATTTGCCCAGTTGCTTTTATATCTGCTTTTTATGCTTGTCCTGCCCTCTTCTCTATCACAGAAATTGATCCCTTCAAACATTGTTTTCTAGGTCTCTGCCTTTGGCAGTATATCCTCTGGCTACTTCCGTTACCAAGAGCTCAACTTGCCAATACTAGATTCCAAAACTGAGCCCACAATGTGTCGTTGTTCAAAGAGAGGGAAAAGGCAATCAGCTACCCTGTGGAATATTGGTTACTTTGTACTTCTTTCTCCTCTGAGGTGAGGGATTTGCCCTCATGGGGTGAATATACACCCATTCTGTGCAGATGTTTTACAGGTCTTTCTGTCCTTCAATGCTGCCATCACTACTTCTACTGGACTTACAGAATGCATTAGAAGCTGTCAGTATCCCATATCCTCCTGCTGTGTAAATCATTGGTGTTATTACAGGCCTCACATCTAGAAGTATCTATCTTTTCAAAATTCAGACTATCTTACTGAAACCAGAGATACAGTGTGGGCTAGGACAACATCTTGTGGAGTTGGGTGGTGTCCTACAAGAATTATATAAACTTTGAGATATTGACCAATATAAAGCCACTACCCTGGGCAAAATTCACATATACAGGAATACAGGGGTGCAAGTAGAAACAGTCTCCTTTAGAGTTACTTAATTATCTGTTTGAATAATTTTTGTCTTTTGTCCTGATAACTCTGCTTGTTGCTGCTTTAATAATCTTGATTTTCAAAGGAGAATGCTTACAGTAAGGAACATATCAATGGTTTCATTGAATTTGGACATTGAAAATGCCACCTATGGTATTGGACTATGTTTTGGACTTCAAGAAATTCAGTGGAGTTCGTCTCAGTGCTTACATACTGAATGGTTTGATGATGAACGTCAACAATTGGGTAAAGGCAGGGCAATTAAGAAGCAGAAACTTCAGGAAGGTGTCACAGAAGAAGGACTCCTATTAATAGTGAAAATTCTTTAAAAAGATAAAAGACATTAAGAATAAGTCTAACAGCAAATTGACAAGCTTCCTATGATAAACTCTTTGAAATATTCTTTAAAACACAAAAGATGACTAGAACAAATAAAATGAATACTTTTAAACTCATTGTTATAATAAGGAATAATCTCTAGATTAAAATATAAATTTTCAAAATCCCAATGTATCAATAAATGTAACTATACAATCTCTGAAGAACCAGAGAAGCTAATTACAAAGCTTATAATAAGAATAGCCAGAATATTGAGGGGAGTGGTAGGGCATGTAATTAATGTCTACCCAAAACAGTCATTAAAACGTAAAATAGGCTGGGCTCAGTGGTTCACGCCTGTAATCCCAGCACTTTGGGAGGCCAAGGAGGGTAGATCACAAGATCTGGAGATCAAGACCATCCTGGCTAACACAGTGAAACTCCATTTCTATTAAAAATGCAAAAAATTAGCCAGGTGAGGTAGAATGTGCTACTTGGGAGGCTGAGACAGGACAGTGGTGTGAACCCAACAGGCGGAGCTTACAGTGAGCTGAGATGCTGAGATTGTGCCAGTGCACTCCAGCATGGGTGACAGAGAGAGACTCCATCTAAAAAAAAAAAAAAAAAAAAAAAAAAAAAAAGAAAAAAAAAAAAAAAAAAAAAAAGGAAAATAAAGAGTAATGAAAACATGTTAATAGAAAGTAATAATTAACAAAAAATTTTAATGACACAGAAATAAGTTCACATACTTATAGAAATTTAGTAAATGATGGAGATGTTGGATTTTAGTGGAGTGATATAGGTGTATTCAAATTAATTAAATAAATTTACCAAAACCTAGAGTTAAATCATTGACCAGGCATGGTGACTCACATGTGTAATCCTAGCACTTTGGGTGGCTGAGATGGGTGGATCAGTTGAGACCAGGAGTTAGAGACCAGCCTGGGCAACATGGCAAAACCTGTCTCTACAACAAGTACGAAAATACTAGCCAGAGTGGTGGTGCATGCTTGTAGTCCCAGGTACTTGTGGGGCTGACTATTCACTTGAACTTGGGAGGTCAAGGCTGCCGGGAGCTGAGATTACACCACTGCACTCCAGCCTGAGCAACAGAGGGAGACTCTGTCTCAAAAAAAGAAAAGAAAAAGAAAATCCTAGAGTTAAATCACACTTAACATTCAAAGACTAAATATATTTCTCTCAAAATCAGGAAAATACACAGCTGTTACTTCTTTATTCAACTTTTATTTGTGTCATGGCCAATACAATATGACATGAAAGGAAATAATATATATATATGAGAGTAGAAAGTAAACAGTATTTATTTATAGACTACATGAACACATTTACACAGTTAACCTGAAGGAATCCACAGGTACCTTTTGAGAACTAAGTTTATTTACAAACTGTTTCTATATGCTATGAATATACAACTAGAAAATGCAAAATTTAAAATACCAAATGTAGTAGCCTCAAAATACATGAAACTCTTAAAGATAAATATAAGAAAGTATATACAAGATCTGTTTGAGGAAAACTACAGAATACAGATGAGATAAATTAAAGAATATCTAAATAAATCAATAAACACATCATGCTTATAGATTTATGATCTCAATGTTGTTAAGATGTCTACTATTCTCAAATTGATTTGTAGATTCAGTGTAATTTCATTGGGTCTTTTTTGTGGAAAGTGACAAACTAACTCTGAAATGTATATTTTAAAATATAATAGATTACCAGAACAATTTTGAAAAAGAAAAATAATAGGAGGACTTAAACTATCTGACTTCCAAATAGCTTACTGGACACATCAGGTACTTGCCTCTTCCACAAAGAAGAACCAAAATAGCAGGTAGATAACCACACTTTGAACAGATCTTCTAAGATAGAATACTGGAATTCAACATAGAAGTGACAAGAAACACCTAAATCAAGGAAGGGGAGGGAAGTGAGGCAGGCTGCTCAGCTAGGATCACCTGGGAGCCTAGAGACACTCTCCAGTTTGGAAAAATAATAAGTGAGAGATCCCCAGTAGTACACATTCCCACTAGGGGCTCCTTCAATCCTAGCAATGGGAGGATCCTTTGGCCCTTATGGGACCTAAGACCATCACTGGAAACTGCCTGGAGACTGTGAGAAGGTATTGCTTTAGAGATGGAGCTTATACTGGATTCTACTCACCCTCAGAGTCCTAAGCAGCTACAACAAGGTGCCATTTTGAAAGCCCAGCTCCCACTAGACTGCATGCTGCCTTGGAGATCCCAAAGCCCTTACGTCCTCACATTCCTGGAGCCCCATTACCTTTCCCCACTCACAACAGTCTTTGATGCAGGCAACTGCTGCCAAAGCTGAGTCCGGAGTTGCTGGCAGTGACATCCTTCCAGAATGGTGGCCATGATAAAAGTCTATTGCACCCCCAGCATCCACCACTGCTGGTTGTTACTGCTGATGGGAGTCAGAGCCGGGACCAAAGAGCGAGCCACTAGCATCAGCACTGCTCCCACAGCAAAGGGATAATGGGGCATTGTTTTTGTACCCCAAGGGTAAATTTCACTGCTCATAGCTGCAACTGTGCTGGGTTGCAGCCTCTGGGGCTAAAGCATTAGCAAAGTTTGTGTCCCTAGCTGCCTGCCTGTGGAGTCTTCCACTGAAAGCAACTTCGCCTTCTCCAGTAACATGGTCACAGTACGGCCACTGTGGCCCCCGGCCTAGCATACCGCCAGAGACCTGGTAATCACCTGGCCCATTCACTACCACAGCCAACCTTGCTTGACATGCACCACCAGGGTCCCTGCGGGCAGGTCTGCCCAATTAAGCTCCACCCTACCACACTGAAAAACAAAAAGTAAGAAAGAAAGGAACAAAGGATACACAACACAACCAGAAATCAATAAATAAAATGACAGGAATAAGCCTTCACATATCAATAATAACCTTCCATGTAAATGGATTAAACTTTCCACTTAGAAGATAGTGACTGAATAGATTTTAAAAATGGCTTAATTACAACCTGCATACAAGAAACTCATGAGGAATTCGAAGAATTTGTTGAAACAAATAAGAATCAAACACAACATATCAAAACTTACAGGATACAGCAAAATCATTGCAAAAAAGAAGCTTACAACAGTGAATGCCTACATTTACAAAGTAGAAATTTTAATTAAACAATTTAATTATGTACCTCAATGAACTAGAAAAGCAAGAACAAACTAAATTCAAAATTAGTATAAGGAAACAAATACACATCAGAGCAGAACAAAATGAAATAGAGACTGAAAAAAAAAAAGATACAAAAGATTAACAAAATGAAAAGTGGGATTTTTTAAAAGATAAACGAAAATGCTTGCTAGACTAATCAGGCAAAAAGAAAGAAGACCCAAATAAGTAAAATCAGAAAGGAAAAAGGAAACAATACAACTGACACTACAAAAATACGAAAGATCTTCCAAGACTGTTATGAAAATCTATACAGTAACAAAATGGAAAACCTACAGGAAATGGATAAATTCCTGGACAAATACAAACTTCCAAGATTGAAAGGAGAGAATAGAAAATACGTACAGACCAATAATGAATACTGAGGTTGAATCAGTAATAAAAACTCTCCCAACAGAGAAAATTTGAGGTCTATTTGGCTTCACTGCCAAATTCTAACAAATTTTCAAAGAACTAATACCAATTATTCTCAAACTATTCCAAAAAATTGAAGAGGAGGGAATTCTCCCTAATTCTATGAGTCCAGCATTACCCTGATCCCAAAACCAAAGGTGCAACAATAACAACAACAACAAAAGAAAACCCAGAAATCTACAGGCCAGTATCCCTATCAAAAATAGATGCAAAAATTCTCAACAAGATACTAGTAAATCAAGTCCAACATCACATCAAAAAGATAATACACTATGATACAGTGGAATTCATTCCAAAGATGCAACAATGAGTCAACATATGCAAATCAATAAATTTGATACATCACATCAAAAGGACAAAGGACAAAAACCATACAATCATCTCAAAATATGCAGAAGAAGCATTTGATAAAAAATATATTACAAGGTTATATAGGCTAAAACACAATGATACTGGCATAAAAGCAGACACATAGACTGATGAAACTGAATAGAAAAAACAAAAATAAATCCATGTACTTACAGCCAAGTGATTTTTGACAAAGTTACCATGAACATAATCAAGGAAAGAACAAACTCCTCAAAAAATGGTGCTGGAAGGACAGGATATCTATATACAGAAGAATGAAACTGGACCCAATCTCTCACTATGTACAAAATTCAACACAAGTTGGTGAAAAGACTTAAATGTAAGACCCAAAATAAAACTACTAGAAGAAAACATAGGGAAAACACTCCAGGACATTGGTCCAGGCAATAATTTTATGGCTAAGACCTCAAAAACGCAGACATCATCAACAATAAAATTAGACACATGGGACTATGTTAAACTAAAAGTCTTCGGTGCAGCAAAGGAAATAATCAACAGAGTGAAGAGAACAATCTGCTGAATGAGAGAAAATGTTTGTATACTATTCAGCAGACAAGGGACTAGAATATATAGGGAACTCAATAACAACAACAACAACAACAACAAAAACAAATAATGCCATTAAAAAGTGAGCAAAGGACATGAAAAGACATTTTTCAAAAGAAAGCATACAAATGACCAATAGGTATATATATTAAAAAATGCTCAACATCCCTAATCAAAACCACTATGAAATTTGTTCTTAACTCAGTTAAAATGGCTGTTAACAAAAAGACAGAAAATAACAGATGCTGGTGAGAATGTGAAGAAAAGGAATGTCTTGTACACTTGGTGGAAAGGTAAGTTAGAACAGATGCTGTGGAAAATATTGTGGCGATTTCTCAAGAAACTAAAAATATAACTGCCATACGATGCAGCAATCATACTATTTGTATTTATCCAAAGGAAAAAAAATCAACATATCAAAAGGATACCTGGACTCACATGTTTATTGCAGCACTATTCACAACAGCAAAGACATAGTCAACCTAAGTGTCCATCAATGGATGGATAATAAAGGAAATATGGTATATATACGCAGTGAAATTCAATTCAGCCAGATAAAAGAATAAAATTCTGTCATTTGCAGTAACATAAATGGAACTGGAAGTTATGTTAAGTAAAATAAGCCAGGCACAGACAAATATCATGTGTTCTCACTCATATGTGGGGGCTAAAATAGTTGATCTCATGACATAGATAATAGAAAGATATTAGAGGCTGGGAAGTGTGTGGGTGGATGTAAGGGATGAAGAGAGGCTGGTTAATGAGTAAAAAATATATAGTCTGATGGAAGATATAAGTTCCAATGTTCAACAGCAGATTAGGTCTTAGCCATAAAATTGTTGCCTAGACCAAATGTTCTGGAGTGTTTTCCCCATATTAACAACAATGTATTTTAAATTTCAGAGTAGCTAGAAGTGCAGACTTGAATTGCTCCCAACCCATAGAAATGATATATATTCAAGGTGATGGACACGCCAAATACCCTGATTTGATTATTACACATTCTACACATGTAGCAAAATATCACACGTACCTTATAGATATGTAAAGTATTATGTATCAATTTAAAAACTATCTGACTTCAAGGCTTATTATAAAGTTACAATAATCTAGATAGCTTATTATTTTTGAAGGATAGACATATAGATCAATGAAACTGAATAGTGTCCAGAAGTAGACTCATATATATATGGTAAGTTTCATTTTAATAAAAATGTGAAGGTAATCCAAAGAAGCAAAATAGTGTTTTCAAAAAAATGACTCCGAAATAATTAGATACCTTGTGGACAAAAGGAAATGTCTTGCAATGGCTCACCGTGACATGAACATTGTCTAAAAAGGGATTATGAACCTAAATATAAAATCTAATACTACAGAAATTATAAAATAAAACATATGAAAATAATTTTGAAAATTTGGAGATGTAAAATGTCTTTAGATTTGACAGAAAAAGCACAGATTATAAAATAAAATATTGATTAATCAGATGTTATTAACATTGAGAACTTAACTTTTGGTCATTAAAAAAACTGTTAGGAAATTGGCCGGGCGCGGTGGCTCAAGCCTGTAATCCCAGCACTTTGGGAGGCCGAGACGGGTGGATCACGAGGTCAGGAGATCGAGACCATCCTGGCTAACATGGTGAAACCCCGTCTCTACTAAAATACAAAAAAAAAAAAACTAGCCGGGCGACGTGGCGGGCGCCTGTAGTCCCAGCTACTTCGGAGGCTGAGGCAGGAGAATGGCGTAAACCCAGGAGGCGGAGCTTGCAGTGAGCTGAGGTCCGGCCACTGCACTCCAGCCCTGGCGACAGAGCAAGACTCCGTCTCAAAAAACGAAAAAAAAAAAGAAAAAAAAAAAAAAAAAGAAAAGAAAAATAACAAGGCAAACCAGACTGGGTGAAAAATATGTGTGTCCCTACGTGCTTGCATGTACATCTGATGAAAAGCCAGCATTCATAATGTACAAACAGTTCTTAAAGTTCAATAAAGTAAAGATAACCCAATAAAAACAAATAGTGAAAGTTTTGAACAAACTCTTCATAAAACATAGTATATTACTGGCAAAGAAACATTAAATCATACTCAACCTCACTATTCATCAGGCATTTTAAATAAAACCATTATAAAATATCACAACACATCAACTTGAACATTTAAAAGACTGAATGTCAGACAAATGGAACTCTCATATATTGCTGACAGAAAAGTAAAGTTTCCAGCTACTTTGAAAATCAGTTTGATGCTGTGTTAGTCCGTTCGCATTACTATAAAGAAATACTTGAGGCTGGGTAATTTATAAAGAAAAGAGGCTTATTTTGGCTCACAGTTATACAGGCTTTACAATAAGAATGGCACTAGCATCTGCTCGCCTTCTGGTGAGGACCTCAGGAAAATTCCACTTATGGCATAAGGCAAAGGGGAATCAAGGGTGTTCCATGGCAAGAGCCGGGGTAAGAGAGACAGGAGGAGATTCCAGGCTCTTTTAAGGGACCAGGTAGCACATGAGCTCATACAGTGAGAACTCACTCATTACTGCAAGGATGGCACCAAGCCATTCAAAAAGGGATCAGCCCTCATGACCCAAATACCTTCCACTAGGCTCCACCTGCAACATATCAATATGAGGGGACACACATCCAAACCATATCAGACAATTTCTGATAAGGTTAAATACACACTTAAAATAGAGCTAGCAATCCTCTTCTTAGGTATTTATGCAAAAGGATTGAAAACTATACTCACACAAAGTCTTGCACATACATTTTTTATGTTATCAAAATGGGAAACAACCTTAATGCCCATTAACTGATGAATGGATTAAAACATCTGTGTACTCATATATAACCCTCCACAAGAGTAAAAAAGAGTACACTACAGATATAAGATAGATATGTACTAAAACATGGATCTAAGTGAAATAAGCCAGAAATAGGAAAGAGTACATATTTTGCATTTATTTAAAGTTTTATTTTTTTTTATATAATTTCAAATTTTATTTTAGATTCAGGCAGTACATGTGCAGGCTTAATAACTGGGTATATTATGTGATGCTGAGGTTTGGGATGTGAATGATCCCCTATATAGTGAGGATAGTGCCACACAGTTAGTTTTTCAAACCTTGCCTCCCTCCCCACTCTAGTATTCCCCACTGTCTATTGTTGCTATCTTTATGTCCATGAGTACACCACGTTTAGCTCCCACTTATAAGTGACAACCTGTAGTATTTGGCTTTCTGTTCCTGCATTAACTGACTTAGGATAATGTCCTATAGCTGCCTCCATATTGTTCTAAATGGCATAATTTCCTTTTTTGTGGCTGCATGGTATTCCATGGTATATATATGCCATATTTTCTTTATCCAATCCACCATTGATGGGCACCTAGACTGATACCATGTTTTTGCTATTATTGCAGTAGTGAACATACAAGTGCATGTGCCTTTTTGGTGGAACAATTTACTTTCTTTTGGATGCATACTTAGTAATAAGATTGCTCAGTCAAATGGTAATTCTGTTTTAAGTTATTTGAGAAATCTCCAAACTGCTTTCAACAGTGCCTGAACTAATTTCCATCCACAGTGTATAAGCATTCACTTTTCTACACAGCCTCACCAACATCTGTTATTGCTTGCTTCAACAGCACATGTACTAATAATGACCATTCTGAATGGTATGAGATGGCACCTCATTATGGTATTTGATTTGCAGTTCTCTGATGATTAGTGATGTTGAGCATTTGCTTATATGTTTGTTGGCTGCTTGCATATCTTCTTTTGAGAAGTTTTTGTACATGTTCATGTCCTTTGCCCGCATTTTAATGGTGTTATGTGTCTTTTGCTTGTTGAACTGTTGAAAGTACTTTGTAGATTCTGGATATTAAAACTTTGTCAGATGCATATTTTGCAAATATTTCCTCCCATTCTGTAGGTTGTCTGTTCACTTTGTTGATAGTTTCTTTTGCTGTGCAGAAGCTCTTTTGTTTAATTAGGTCCCACTTGACAATTTTTTTTTTTTTTTTTTTTTTTTTGCAACTGCTTTTGAGAACTTAGTCATAAATTATTTCCCAAGGTCAATGTCCAAAATGGTGTTTCCTAGGTTTTGGTTAGAATTTTACTTTTGAGATCTTAATTCTTCTTGAGTTAACTTTTGTATTTAGTGAAAGGTAGGGGTCCAATTTTGTTCTTCTGCATATAGCTAACCAGGTATCCCAGCATCATTTAGTGAATAGGGAGTCCTTTCTTCATTGCTTACTTTTGTCAATTTGTGTCAAAAATCAGATGGTTGTAAGTATAAGGCTCTATTTCTGGGTTCTGTACTCTGTTTTATTGGTCTTTGTGTCTGTTTTTTTTTTTTCACCAGTACCACACTGTTTTGATTACTAGAGCTTTATGGTATAGTTTGAAGTTGGGTAATGTGATGCATTCAGCTTTGTTCTTTATGTTTAGGATTTCTTTGGATATTCAGGCTCACTTTTTTTGGTTCCATATGAATTTTAGAATAGGTTTTTCTAACTTTTTGAAAAATAAAATTGGTTGATTGATAGAAATAGCATTGAATCTGTAGATTGCTTTGGGCAGTATGGCCATTTTAATGATATTAATTATTCCAATCCATGAGTATGAGATGTTTTCCTTTTTTTTTTTTTGTTTGTCATTTATGATTTCTTTCAGCAGTGTTTTGTTCTCATTGTAGAAATCTTTTACTGTGGCTATTATAAAAAGGATTGCATTCTTTTTTTTTTTTTTTTTTTT
>NW_016807135.1:0-2160 GCF_001698545.2 Rhinopithecus bieti | reverse complement strand
TATTTTTTAGTAGAGACGGGGTTTCACCGTGTTAGCCAGGATGGTCTGGATCTCCTGACCTCGTGATCCGCTCGTCTCGGCCCCCCAAAGTACTGGGATTACAGGCTTGAGCCACTGTGCCCGGCAAGGATTACATTCTTGATTTGACTCTCAGCTTAAATGTTATTGGTATATAGGAATGCTACCAATTTTTGTACATTGTTTTTGTATCCTGAAACTTTACTGAAGTCATTTCTTAGTTCCAGGAGCCTTTTGACAGAGTCTTTAGTGTCTTATAGGTATACAATCAGATTGTCAGCAAGTCAAGATAGTTTGACTTCTTCTTTACCTATTTGAATGCATTTTCTTTCTCTTGTTTGATTGCTCTGGCAAGGACCTCCAGTGCTATGTTGAATACAGGTGGTGAGCATCAGCATACTTGCCTTCATCCAGTTTTCAAGAGGAATGCTTCCAGCTTTTGCTTGTTCAGTATGATGTTGGCTGTGGGTTTTATATAGATGGCTCCTAATAATTTGAGGTATGTTCCTTCAATGCCTAATTTGTTGAGGATTTTTATCATGATGGAATGTTGAATTTGATGAGGCTTTTTTCTACATCAATTGAGATAACACATGGGTTTTGTTTTAAATTCTTTTTATGTAGTAAATCACATTTATTGATTTGCATGTAACCTTGAACCAATCTTGTATCTCAGGAACAAAGCCTACTTGATCATGCTGAATTAACTTTTGAGTTTGCTGCATGATTCAGTTTGCTAGTATTTTGTTGAGAATTTTAGTACCTATCCTTACTGGGAAAGAATATTGGCCTGTAGTTTTCTTTTATCATTGTGTTTTTCCCAGGTTTTGCTTTCAGGGTGATGCTGGCTTTATTAAATGAGTTAGGGAGGAATTCCTCCCCCTTGATTTTTTGAAGTAGTTTTCATAGAATTGGTACAAGTCCATCTTTGTATGTCTGGTAGAATTTGGTTGTGAATCCATCTGGTTCAGGGCTTCTTTTGGTTGATTGATTTTTTATTACTGATTGAATTTTAGAAGTTGATATTGATCTGTTCAGGGTTTCAATTACTTCCTGATTCAAACTTGGGAGATTGGGTGTTTCCAGAAACTTACCTATTTCCTCTAGATATTGTAGTTTGTGTGCATAGAGGTGCTAATTATAATCTCAGGATCTTTTGTATTTTGATGATATTGGTTGTAATGTTGTTTCTTAATGTGTTTACTTGGATTTTCTCTATTATCTAGCTAATGGTCTGTCAATCTTGTTTACCCTTTTGAAAAACCAACTTTTGCTTTCATTGATTTTTTGTTAGGATTTTTGGGTCTCAATTTCATTCAGTTCTGCTCTGATTTTAGTTATTTCTTCTGGTAGTGTTGGGGTAAGTTTGTTCTTGTTTTTCTACTTCCTCAATGTGTGATGTTAGATTATTAATTTGATATCTTTCCAACTTTTTGAACTAGATGTTTAGCACTCTAAGCTCTCCTCTTAACACTGCTTTTCATGCATCCCAGAGATTTTGGTATGATGTTTCCCTGTTTTCATTTATTTCTAAGAATTTTTTGATTTCTGCATTTATTTTATTGTTAACCCAAAAGTCATTCTGGAATAAGTTATTTTATTACCATGTAATTGTGTTGTTTTGAACAGATATTCTTGGTATTAATTTCTATTTGATTCCACTGTGGTCTGAGTGTATGACTGGTATTATTTGATTTTTTTGAATTTATTGAGACTTGCTTTATGGCCAAGAATGTGGCCATTCTTGGAGTATGTGATCCATGTTCAGGTGAGAAGAATGTGTATTCTGTGATTGATGGGTGGAGTGTTCTGTAGATGTTTATTAGGCCTACTTGGTCAAGTATGATACGATGTCCAGAATTTCTTTGTTATTCTTCTGCTTTGATGATCTGTCTAATGCTGTCAGTGGAGTGTTGAAGTCCTCCACTATTATTTTTTTTTTTTTTGAAGGCACACATATTTATTGATAACTCGCAATAAATGCTCACAAACTGACAGCTCTACTATGAAAGTTATCCTAGCTTCATACAATGAAGGAGGTGCAGAAATTTCTATGCTTTGAAGTTGCATATATACCACGGGGATAGCCCTTTCTTTCTTTTCTTTCTTTCCTTCCTTCCTTCCTTCCTTCCTTCCTTCCTT
>NW_016807134.1:792842-836067 GCF_001698545.2 Rhinopithecus bieti | reverse complement strand
AAAGCGAACCCTGCGGCTTGGCTTTGTCTCTGGACTCTGGTGGTTGCTTTTGGGTCATCGCGGGTCTGGGCATTACAGTGTGTGTCCTTAGAGTGTGACCATTTTCCCACACTCCTTCAGATTTTGGGAAGTATTTTCTTTATCTATAATTCCTAGGGAGACATTCATCTTTTTCATAGTCAACATCCATCCAATAAATATTTATTAAATAATGACTATGTGTGGAGCCCTGGCCTACATGCTTAGGGTACCTGAGAGAATCAGACACAGTTCTTACAATTTAATAGAAGGAGTAAAAGCCTCAATGGGTAAGTTCAAAGATGTGTTGTAAGGGTCAGAGTAGATGGGGATTTCAGTGTGGACACAGAGGGAGCTGTGCGGCCTCCTGAGCCAGGGAAAGGTGTTCAGGAAAGACTTTCTAGAGGGGTGGCGTGTGCATTCCAGGCAGAGCGAGCAGTCCTGGTAAATGCTGAGAAGTGGTGTGTGCCTGAAACTCAGGTGGCTGTGTGATCAGAGCAGAACTTCCTGACCCTCCATGTGGTGCCATGTGCAGAATATGCAAATGTGGATTTGCAGCACACTGAGGGGAGCTGCCTGCTGTGCATGGCCAGAGGCGATGGGCAAGGATCCCTGCTGCTGCCCAGCTGCCTGGGTTAACAGTGTCCATGCCTTAGCACACCTATAGCCCATTCAAATTCAGATCACAGGGTGTGAGCAATTAAAGTGGGAGAGGCAGGCAAGGGTCATATTATGCAGGAAGTTATATACTATGCTAAGGAATTGGATTTTATTTTGCAGGTAATGCCATACTGTTGAGACTTTTTGGCTAGGAGATGGTATGATCATCTGTGCTCTTTGGAAAGATTATTTTTGTGCAGTGTGAAAAAGAAATGGGAGGGTGGTAAGATCAACGTTATCGGCCAGTTGGGGATCTTGCTGCAATCCAAGTGAAAAATGATGAAGGCGTGTTGTAAAGATAGATGAAGAGAATGTGAGTAGAACCTGGTTACTAAGTAGTTATGAGGCATAAAAGAAAAGGGGAACCCAGGATGGATTCCCTGATTTTGTGCTTGCATGATGGGCAGTGCCATTCACCAATTCTGTGCATAAAAGAGGAGGAACAGGTTTGCATCGATATGACTTTTGTGTCTTAGATTGATATATGCTGCCTGTGTGATAGCCAAACAGAGGCATCCATTTAGCAGTTGGCTCTTTGGGGCTGGAACTGAGCAGTGAGGTCTGGGAAAGAGACTTGGATGCATGAGTCACTGGTATCTGAGTGGCAGTAGAAACCAATGAGCAATTGAAATTGCCCAGAGGAAAGGGTAGAGTGTGGAGAGGAGACTGACAGAATCTTGGGAGGATGGAGAAGAGAGAACTTCAAATGATACAAAAAGAAAAAAGAAAAACAAGAAGAAAGAGAGGGAAACTAGAGAACAAAGGAGTCAGTGCTGCAGATGTCAGGGAGGTTAAGTGGGATGACTGACCAAACCTGGATTGGACATTTAGCCAGAGTGGTTTCAGAAGAGTTGAAGAATGAGCAGAAGATGGACAAAAATGATGGTAGATTGTTTCCCAAGAAATTTGGTTGTAAAGGCAGAAGAAGGGTAGCTAAGAGGGGTACATAAGGTCAAGGGAGGATTTACTCAAACATATTTACAGGTCACTGAAAAGCATCTAGTCTAGAGGGAAGGAAAACTGGTGGGCGCATCTCCCCTAGGTGTGCAGGGAAGGGGGTCTTAGAATAGGTGGAAGGATCCCTCTGCATCTGAGACTGAAGGGAAGGAAAGTAAGATTCAAGTGGGGAATTTCCTACCTGACAGGAGAGTTTTCCTGGGGAAGTGGCAGGAGGCCAGCTTGTCTGTTGAGGGGGGGTGAGAATGGAAGTAGAGGCAGGAGTGGGGAATGGGAGAATGTAAGGAGCCAGAGGCATCTTAAACAAAGTAGGGAATGGTGCTGAGGACTCTGTTGAGGACAGAGGCATAAATGAGCAATATCAGTAACTTTCTGTGCAGTTCTCTTAAGCTATCTTGGCTGAGTGATGAGGCAGGGAGGCAGATGATTGGATAAAATCCTTGCCTGATAAAAGTTAATGTTAAGAGTTTGTACGAAAGGTGCATCAGATAGATAGGGACTAAGAGTGTCGAGGATACTGGCAGGAGTGATGCTTCCAGGGTGTCAGTTGAATGGGGAGGATGGACCAGGAGAAAAGGCAGATGTCTCAATGAGATGAAAGATCTTCTAGGGGAGGGGAGTGGGAAGGGAAATTGTGACCCTGGATTGGTGAATTGGTGGTGAATCTTCTAGAGAAGATAATACCAAGGTCCATGGTGTGGCCATGGGAGAGACTACTAAAGAGTTGTCTGGGGCATGGGTCTGGGGGAAATGGATGGATTGCCCATGTGAAGGCCACCTAAGACTTGGCATTGAGACTATAAGCCAGTAGTCTCTTGATGAGTGAGGGGCAATGATTGGAAGGACTGTGGTGACAGCAGCAAGGAGAAGGTGAGCCAGATAGCACGGATCTTAAAGGAAGTGGGCTTCACTTTTGTTCTTGCTCTTCTGTGGTCTGGAAGTGGCGAAGGGAGCCAGTGCCCCTCCAAGCCTGAGCTGGGTGCTGTGGGAGAACAAGCAGCCTCTTTTCAAGAGGAGGACTCTGAAGGACTCAACCTGGGGATAACAGGTCACACATATGTGGTGTTTTGTACAAAGAATTAGGCTGAATCTGGTAAGGTAATTGCATCTGGAAAATTTTCTGTGTATAATGAACACTTTGAAACTCTATCTTCCTAAAATTTCTCCCATTTCATGTAATTTAGGTGTGTTTATCATTTAACCCTCAAAGCACATTGGTGGCGACTGGAAGTATGGACACAACAGCCAAACTGTGGAACATTCAGAATGGCGAGGAAGTTTGCACCTTAAGAGTATGTCAATAATGTTAATAAGCCTGTTATTTGTGTTAATTCTTATTTGTGTTTTTGTTACAAAATGAGCTCTAAGTTGTTGAGTTGCTGGTTTTCAGACTGTAGTGGTGAAAGGGTATTCCCACTGGTTTCCTGGCTATTCCAAAAGACTTGGGTGGAGGTGCTGGGAAAGTCCAAGGAGCTTTTTATTTTGACTAACTTTAGTCTGCAAAACACATTAACTATAGCTTAGAACCCGTCACCATCTCTCTGGCTAAAAGGAAAGCAGGTGGAGGCTGGCACTGTTGGAAGAGGCAGAACTGGAGAACCATGACAAGAGAATCTTTAAAGCAATGACTGTGAGCACACTCTTCCCTGCCCGCTGCTCTTTGAACCATCCTTATCACAAAGTCTGAAATGAGAGAGGGGCAAGTGACCAGAGGGAGAAGGTCAAAGGGCTCTGCCCACAAAGTGAGTGCTGGTGGGGTGTGCTCTTGTGTGTCACCACCATGCGCCCAGCACCTCCCTGCGACCTGCCACCCTCCCCTTCCTCCCACCCTCCCCTTCCTCCCACCCTCCCCTTTCTCCCAAGCCAGCCCAAGTCACCGCAACAAAAATAGGGTGACCCTATGTTGTACTCAGTGGGAACAGCTGGATGGGAAATTCAGTTTCCTTGTCCTTTCAAAACTGTAAATACATTTTAAAACATGATTCGTTTCCTCAGAAAGCTTTTCTAAGAAAGTTGAAACATGGACTGAGAAAGAAAAAATTCACCATTTAAAAGTAACAGTAATGGCTTTTCTTTCTTGAATCTGAGAATCTAGCATTATTAGTGTAAGTATACTCTTTCTGTTCTCAGTTCTTTTTTTTTTTTTAAACAACAACATTACTATCTCTTCTTTCAGGCAAATGTGCAGGGAAAGGCCTCATTAATGCTGCACTTTCAACTAAAATGACTCCTTTTACAGACTGCCTAAGAGCACTCGAAGGGAGGGGTCCTGCGTGGCACACCTGTCTGCGCCAGAGAGTGCATTTGTTTTGCGTACTTAGAATTCTAATGTTCAACTACATGTTTTTGTCCTTTGAAATCAATCAGAAATATCCAGTTATAAATCAACTTCTGTATTTCTTTGTATTATTTAAAAATATAATTATGTGAATTTACTAAAATAGTGAAGGAATCAAGGGCTATACGTACTCCACCCAGGATCCCCTTACCAGAGTTCCAGAATCTGCTGTAGAGAGGGGTTTCTTCCCATTGTCTCACAGTTTGATTCACTAGCACTGGACAGTAACGAGCTGAAAGTCAGGCCAAAGGCAGGAATTTATCAATCGCTTTCATGTCAAGTTATCCTAATAATTTCCTTTTTAAAAGTAATTAGTTTTATTTCATACACTGTTTACTTTTGCACACCATGCATTATTAGCCCATGTAGTCCCCAGCTCTGTAGTGTTTCCGAGACAATGTAAAGGACGTCCTCTAGTTTCCCCAAACACAACCTCTTTCTTTTGTTTTTAATCAACATTATTAAGTTAAATGAACTAGCTGTGCGTAAGTCACTAATTTTAGTAAACTTACAGGATTGTGTAGCCATTACCAAAACCTAGTTTTCAAACCTTTCCATCACCCCAAAAAGAACCCTGTGCCCATGTGCAGACACTCCCCATCCTCACCCCAGCCAACCGCTGACCTCCCTTCCTAGAGCTCGGCCTTCTCCAGCATTTCCTTTTAGACTATGATATTGTACACTTGCAGAAATTGTTTTATCTGCTGGTATACTTGGCGGTATCTGGTCTTTTTCTAGGGACATTCTGGCGAAGTCATCTCCTTGTCATTTAACACCTCAGGAGACAGAATCATCACGGGGTCTTTTGATCATACAGTTGTAGTGTGGGACGCTGATACTGGAAGGTAATTCTTAGTTCTTAAAAATTGTTTTAACCTGGATCAGGGGGTTCAGAAAACCCTCTGTTATTTATTAGCTTAAGCTGTTCTCTATTAACTCTGCTTTGGGTTCCATAAAAATAGGACATATTGAAAATGTAAATTCATTCATTCTTTAATGATATTTCTGATTCACAAAATACGTGCATCCTTGGAATTTTGAGCAAATAATGACAAACAGCAACATAAAAGGAGAATGTTAGCAATAGTCTGGTTACATAGCTGTTATTTATTCCATGGATAATCAAATTTCAATGGCTTGTCATTATGTTAGGCATGAATATCATGTATAAATAAAACTCTTAGTTAATTTCCCAAATTTAATTTAGTCCAAGAACTTTAACTTCCTTCCTAATGCTTTTTGGTCCTAGTTGCTAGGAAGTTAACTATATTAGCATATTTGTGTTGGAAAACTACTCTTGGATTTGTCTGTGATTTAATAGAGGGGCTAATTATCAGGGGTGCCGACCAAGATGTACGCAACAAGAAATGACAGAGAAAGAAGGACCTTTCAGTTGACGTGTGGTTTCTGAACAACCAGGGTGCACTCGTCTGGTATAAGAACACTTCTCATGGCCTTTACTATTTGTTACCCATTTCTTTTTGAAATGTTGCCTTAAGTAGCATTATTTTGATAGTTTAAAATCTAAGTAACATTTTGTTGAAATGAAATTATTATTTATTTATTTATTTATTTATTTATTTATTTAATTTATTTATTTGAGATGGAGTCCTCGCTCTGTCGCCACAGGCGGAGTGCCCAGTGCACGATCTCGCTCACTGCAACTCCGCCTCCCGGTTTTACACTTCTCCTGCCTCAGCCCTTCCCGAGTAGACTGGGAACGCAGTCCGCCTGCCACCATCGCCGAAGTTTGTGTTGGGTATTCTTAGTAGAGGTGGGATTCACCAAGTTAGCCAGGAGGTCTCGATCTCCATGTCTCGTGGATCCACCCGCCTCGGCCTCCCAAAGTGGCTGGGATTACAGGCGTGAGCCACTGCGCCCTGCCGAATGAAATTATTAGTAGTTTCTTTTTGACACTAGTAAAGCCGTATTTGTTTTGTCATCAAATATATTATTTTTATAAAAACCAAATTTAGATTAGCTTACACAGATGGGGCCTTGGCCCTCATTTATTCATTGCAATATACTGAAGTAAGATATCTTTTCATTAATTTTTAATTATTTTGCGTGTAGGAAGGTAACATATCTTAATTGGTCATTGTGCTGAGGATTAGCAGTGCCTTATTCAATGGGATTGCTCCTCTAATATTAACTGGCTCTATGGACAAAACCTGCATGGTGAGCTAAATAAATATATATCTTTGCCTTTATATTGTGTCTATACTCTTTACTGTGTGCAGATATCCACTGTACATTAACTAAATTTCAAAGGTGATATAAAATTAAGATTTAATTTACAAATAATAATTGGTAATTTTTAAAAGTTTCAAGTTTTGGATTTTCCAAATTTGAAGGAATTGTGATGTAGTCAAAGCAATTGAATTTCTTCAGAGTAATATTAAATATCTTAATATTGAGAGGATTTTATTTTTATTTAATATTCCACTGTTCATTTATAGAACTTCAAATTAGTAGAAGTGACCCTCAACGAGCCTCAAACACAATGTTTCCTTGTCCTAAGTTTCTTATCTTAAAAAATGGTTACTAAAGATTTATACTATGGAATTATCGTTTGTTTATGTAACAGATATATTAATTTTATAATGTACTTTTCATTTTCTGACATTGTAGTTTTATATGAAGCTCCTAATCATTTGGATGTCCTTCCTATAAATAAGAAAGCAAAACTCTTCACCAACCAGATAAAGCATACACGCTGAGATATTTTTCTTTCTTTAATGTTAGTGGCAGATTCTAAATGTCTGACTTTGGTTTTCTGCTGTGACTAGGGTGTGCCTTCCTGAGGTTGGCTGTGGTCACTCTGGTCATGAATCAAAGTAAATCTAACTGACATGTGAGAATTACACAAGTAATATTTGCACGTTACTTAACCAGGCATAGCATGTATGAAACCACTGGCCATCTTCACACTTGAGAAAGAAAGTCATAGTCTTTTTTTTTGTTTTTTGTTGCTTTTTAATTGTAGCTGTGGAATGCTACAAATGGAAAAATGTGTGGCAACCTTAACAGGCGCCATGATGTGAAATACTAGACAGCTGGCCTTTGATTACACTGGAAAGCTTATTGCAACTGCTTCAGCGAGGTTGTGATCTGTTCATGTTTTAATTTTTGAGAGTTTTATGCTTTGCTGGATGAACCATGTCAATGATTCTACACTATGGGTCATTCTTTGATGACCAGCCATGATTAAAAACCATGTCTCATCTCTGTGGTGACCAATGTATGGCCACAATGGTATGTCTATACTCTTCGCCAAACCCAACCAACACACCACCTCACCCAACACCAACACACACCCGCACCACCCGCACACAAACAAACATGTAATGTGTACATGTATACAATGTAAATATAAATGCTGTAAATGTAATACAATGTCTGTGGTCACCTGCCTAGATAACCAGGTATATGAGGTCTTTGTCCATCTTCTTAATATCTGTATTATGATGCATATGCTGGTCATCTCCATGATTATTAGTATTATATTATTTTGACGATGGCGTCTCACTCTATTGCCCAGGCGGAGTGCAGTGGTGTGATCTCGGCTCAACGCAACCCTCTGCCTCCCAAGCGTTCCGATCAATTTTCCTGCCTCAGCCTCCGCTGAGCTAGCTGGGAATACAGGCATGCACACCAATGCCTGCGCAATTCTTTTACTTTTAGTAGAGAAGGGGTTTCGCTCATGTTGGCCACCCCTGGTCCTTGAACTCCCTGACCTCAGGTGATCCACCTGCCTTGCCCTCCCAAAGTGCTGCGGGATCACAGGCATGAGCCACCGTGCCCTGGCTTCCCTGATTATTATGTATGATGTTACCCTATGTTGGCCTTGTCAACTAATCTGCCATCAATGGTGCTCATACTATCTCCTTATAACCACATGTGCTGTTCCACTATGTCTACCCACACATTTCTATAGATGAAATAAGGCATAAATGATGCTATGGTATAAACAAAAAAAACAAACAACAAACACAACACCAAACAACACCATGGCTATGGTATAACATTGTCCCCTCTTTGATTACCACTGTGATTCTAACACTATGATCTCTTTTATTGATAACCATACATGGTACTATCCCAGGTGTGCTTCAATCCTGTGACAGTCACATGTGATACTACACTATATCTGTCATCTCCCTGTGGCTCACATGTGACATGATATTGTGTCTGTCTTATCACCCAAGGATCATGTTTATTTCTACACTGTATCTGCATCATCTTGTTGAAAGTTGAATATTATGCTACACTGTGTTTTCATCTACTCCTTTAAAACCACATTTGATGCTGGGCCATATCTACATCATATCCTTGATAATCATATATGATACAAAACCTTGAGTCATCTTGCTGACAAATATGTATGATACTAACTCTGTGTCCACATCATCTCATTGAAGCCACATGCAATGCTATACGACATCTTTATTCTCTCAGTGACAACCATCTGTATTGGTGTACTATGCATGCGTCATGTCCTGGATAACATTTTATGATACTGAACAAGTCATTCCCATGACAAACATATATGATGCTGTATTATGTGTCATCTCTTTGACAACCACATGTGATGATTCATTGTGTCTGCACTATTTCCCTGGCAAGTATTTATGATGCGACTCTATGGCTGCAGCATATTCCTGACAAACATGTGTTAACACTATACAACTTCTACATTATCTCCCTGACAATTTCCTGTTTTACACTAAACTGTGTCTACACCATATCCTTGATAACCACATGGTACTATACTATGTCTCCATCATCCTATGTCTCCTTGTCATCCTATGTCTCCAAGCATATGTGATGCTATACTAAGTCTATGTTATATCATGGCATCACATGCAATGCGTGATGCTATTCTATGAGGCATAGAATATGAAGTATGAACTATGTGTCATCTTCCTGAAGACACAGATGATGCTAAACTACATCAATACCATCTACCTGATGACCACGTAAGAAGCTACACTAAGTCTATGTTATCCATCTGATGGCCACATATGATGCTATATTTTATCTATGTCATGTATCTGACTACTATGTTTTAATTTACACTGTGTTTGTTATCCTCTTTATAATAATGTATGATAGTATGTTATATCTTTATCCTATTCTTTATAACCATGTATGATACTGTTCCATATCTTAGTATTTCTTAGAAATCCATGTATGATACTATAGTATTTGTACCTCATTGCCCTGGCCAACATAGTCTGCAGGGTCCACTATATCACATCGCCACCTTTAGAAAGGTGGTGATATTTTATGTATATATCCTATTGGTTCTGTTTTATACATATATATATATCCTATTGGTTCTGTTTTATACATATATCCTATTGTATTTTATATATATATATCCTATTTGTTCTGTTTTATCCTATATATAATTTTATATATTTTATGTATTTATATATTATATATTTATATATTTTTATATATTATATATTTATATGTTTTATACTATATTTACTATATGTATAATTCTGTTCATACTATATATAAATATATAACCAATAGTATATAAATACACACACACACATATATAGTATGTAACCAATATTATATAAGTATACACACACACATATTTATATATGAAGGCTGAGAAGTCTTGCGATATGCCATCTGCAAGCTGGAGAATCAGGAAAATCAGTGGTGTAATTCAGTCCAAGTCTGAAAACCTAAAACTTGGGGAACCAATAGTGTAACTCTTAGTCTGAGGCCAAAACTTGAGAGAACTGAGGAGGGCACTGGTGTCAGTCTTGGAGTCTGAGGATCTGAGAACCAGGAGCTCTGATGACTGAGGGCCAGAGAAGATGAAGATGGATGTCCCAGCTCCAGAAGAGAGAAGAATTTCATCCTTCCTCCACCTTTTATTGTATCTGGGTCCTCAATGGATTGGATGATACCCGCCCACATTGGTGAGTGTGGCTCTTCTTTACTCGGTCTAACACCCTCACAGACACACCCAGAAGTAATGTTTTAACAACTACCTGGGTATCCCTTAACACAGTCAAGTTGATGCATAAAATTAACCATCGCAATGCCACACTGTGTCTGTGTATAACCTGTTACCCACGTATGATACTATACTATATGTGCATCATCTCACTGATAACCAAATACATTGTCATGATGTTTCTGAGGTATCCTAAAGCATGTGTTATGCCTATCTTATTCTTTGGTGGTCATATATGATGTTGTACTATGACAATTTCCTTGATGATCATGTATGATGCTATATAATATATGCGTCGTGGCCAGGTGTGGTGGTTCATGCCTGTAATTTCAATAGTTTGGGAGGCCAAGGTGGGAGGATCGCTTGAGGCCAGGAGTTTGAGACCAGCCTGGGCAACATAGGGAGACCCTATCACTACAAAATATTAAAACAAAATTAGCCAGGTGTGGTGGTGTGCACCTGTAGACCTAACTACTCAGTAAGCTGAGGAAAATAACTTGAGCCTAGGAGTTCAGGGTTACAGTGAACTATGATTATGCCACTACACTCCAGTCTGAGTGATAGAGTGAGACCCTGTCTCCTTGATGAATATATTCGTTAATGAACACACGCACACATGCACACACACACCCCTCATATTCTAGACAGCCATATGTGGTGTTACATTGTTTGAAATATATTGGACAACAATGTGTGATGTTATATTATTGCTATATCACCCCTTTAATAACCCCATAAGATGCTATAATATGTTACTTTATACTATTTCTGTGTCATATTCGTAATAACCATTTATTACACTAGGCTACAATTAATCTCCAGGACAAACATATATGATACTACACTATGTCTGTGCCATTTGGAAAACAGGGTATGATGATACAATATTTTGTGTTACTTCCCTGATCACTTAATTTATGATGCTGCAATATGTCTGCTTCATTTTCATGATAAGCACCGGTGACATTACAACATATCTGTGTCAAATCCATGGTATCTTCATATGACACAAAATTATATGTCATCACCCAGATACCTTTTTTTTTCTGCATCCAATCATCTATGAGACCCCGATGCCTTGTATGGCACTATGCTATGTGTCATCTCTCTGATAACGTATGACACTGCCCTGTATCTGCATTATCTCTCTGACAACCTAAGTAAGCTTATACTATTTTGTGAGCCATATCCTTGACAATTGTATATGAAGCTATACTATGTCTCATCATGTTCTTGACAATGGATGAAACTATGCTGTGCTTGCATATATTTAAGAATCATGTATAATTTTATATGTATGTGTGTATGTATACACACATGTTTGTACACACGTGTGTATATATACACATGTATATACATATATACATGTATCTATATGTATACCCATACTATGTATATATACACACATACATACTATGTGTATACATACATATATATGTGTGTATATATAATACATATACACGTGTATATATCTAAAATTATACATGATTATATATTATGTATATATATATTACATTCTGAGATACTGGGAATTAGAACTTCAACATATGAATTTTAAAAGGACACAATTCAGCATACAGTATCACATATGACATACTGTGTATTTGCTTCTTTTGCCTGAAGACTGCATATTATTTTATGTTTTTATAATCTTCTTGAAGCCACTTAAATTACACTGTAACTTCATCATGCCCTTTACAAAGGACTGTGCTACACCTTATGGGTGACATGGCCTAGTTATTTAAGGATGATGCTACAATATATTTACTTTGTCTCCCTGATGATCATTTTATTTGTAAGAACATGTTTTCATCCTCTCCTTGGCAACAACTTGTAATTCTCCGCTACGTCTGTGTCATTGCCTTGATAACCACATGTACTCTTTCTGCATCATCTTTCTGACTACCACATATGATGTGGTATAGCATATGTCTTATATCCCTGATAGCCACATGTGATGCTGTCTTATCTCTTACCTCTCTGTAGGACCTTTATGAGATTACACTATGTCTACGTCATCTCCCTGATGGCCACAGATGGCAGCTGCATTACATGTGTGCCATCTCCCTGATCACATATGCCCCTACGCTGTCTGATTCATCTTTCTCATGACCATATATCCTGCTTCACTATGTGTAGATCCTTTCATGATAACAGTTTTTGGCTCTGTGCTGTGTCTGTGTGTGTCTGTGTGTCTATACTGTGCTACACCATGCTCTGCTCTGCTATGCCATACCATACCATACTATACTGACTTATGTGTGTACATTGTCTTTTTTGGAACCAAGTATAATGTTACATTCTGCCTCATCTCCATGGTCAACATGTATGATGTTATGTGATATCGAGATCACCTTCTTTCTCTTTTTCTTTTTTCTTTGAGACAGTCTTGCTCTGTCGCCCAGGCTGGAGTGCAGTGGTACGATCTTGGCTCACTGCAACCTCCACCTCCCAGGTTCAAGCGATTCTCCTGCCTCAGCCTCCTGAGTTATGTCACATTCTTGGTAATCATGTATGATGTTATCCAGTGTGTTGTCTCTTTAATCACTGGATGTGATGCTAAACTATGCCCGTGTCATCTGCTGTCAACAATATGTTATGCTACATACTGTATTCCTTATCTTCTTGATGATCATATATAATGATGCACTGTCTGGTATGTCTGTTTCATATCACTGGAGGCCTGGACATTGCTACACTTTGTCTTCATCATCTCAGTGATGACCGCCTATTGCGCTTCATTTGTATTCTTCATTTCCTTGAAAACAGAAGTGTTTTCCTATGTCTGTGTCACCTTGTTGAAAACCACACCTAAGCTATACTGCTGTCATCCCCTACCTGTTAATCATGTAGGATGGTATATTCTGGGTTATCTCCTTGGTGATCGTATAAAAAGCTGCCATATGTCTTCAATGATAAACATGCTGATTGTGGACTGTGCTCTTATATGTTTGCATCTGTGTGTCTTAGACAACTATGTGTGCTATAATATCATGCCAAATCTCCTTGGCAACCATATGTGATGCCACATTTTGGGTCCTATCACTGATGGTCATGTTTGGTGCCCCAAGACATCTGCATCATCTCTGACCGCTATGTGTTGTACAATATTGTCACTGCGTATAGCATCCTAAATGCTACAAAGGAGCATGTAACATTTGACAAGCATGTATATTGCTAAACTATTTCTCTGTCATCTCCTTTACAATCACAATCGTGTATGAGTCTGTACTATATCTGAATCATCTCCTAGATAACAAAGTGACGTGCAATTTTAGGATTCATCTTTCAGAACCACACATGAGAAGATCATCTTCTTGATAATGATTTGTGACACTATCCTTTGTTTGGGTTATATTGTGTTAAAACATGACTGCATGATATCATTCATATCCACATGTGATGTTATACTATGTGTACTTCATTTCCTTAAAAACTATAGATGATATTATACTAAGTTATCGCCTTTGTAACCATGTGTTATACCTCCCTATTTCTGAGTCATCACCTTGATAAGCACATGTGACATTATACTGTCCCTTTCATCATGGGTAATGTTTTTGTCCTTGGTAACCACATATGATGCCTGCTGTTTATATGGACCAGCTCCTTTGTGACATTTATGATGCCATAATATAAGTTATTTCCATGAGGAAAACCTACAGTGCTACATTTGTGTAAGTCATCTCCTTGATATTCATGTATAATGCTATCCTATGTGTTATTTTAAAATTACCATATGTGATGGTACTCTACATGTACATCATCCCACTGATAACCATGTGATACTGTAAGTGTATCATCTCCTTGGAACTAGGTATGGTTCTAAAATCAATCTTTGTAGAGTCCTTGTACAACACATATATCCCTGCACTATGCCTATGTCATGCTCTTGATGGCCACTAGTATGCTACAGTGTCTCTGTCATCTCCCTGATCATCATGTATGACATTCAACATGTCTACACCTTCTGCCAGAAGACAGTCAATCTATCTATCTATCTATCTATCTATCTATCTATCTATCTATCATCTATCGAGAGTCATCTCTCTCTCTCTTTACATTAGGTCTACTCATGTTCCTAAAGGCCTTTATAATGCAACAATATTTCTGTGACATTTCTTTGATAAGCACATAGGACATCACATCACATTCGTGTCTACCTCATTTACTTTATAACCATGAGTGACACTGTACTATGTCTGCACCACCTCCTTGATAAACAAATATGGTGCTATACTGCATCTTCATCATCTTTATAACCATGTATGATCTTGGAACCTGGTCTTTTCCCTGATCCCGTACTGAGGATTATCCTATATTTTGGGTCATTTCTCTGACCATAATGTATGATGCTACAATATATCTACATCGTAAACTTGATAACCATGGATGGTGCTATAATACTACATGCACCATCTCTTTGATAACCACAAACGATGCTCTACTATGTGTACCACATCTCCTTTACAATCATTGATGATCTATGTTATTTGTCACCACTTTGATTACTACTTATGATTCTACATTGAGCCATCATGTTGATATCCATATATGATGCCACTCTGTGTCATCTCTTTGAAAACCGTGTATGATGTTACACTCTGTGGACCTTACATCCAAGAAGACTACATATGATGTTACACTAGATTATGTCATCTCCCTTATCCCCCCATTTGGCATTATATTGTCTGTCTTCCTCATCTCACTGATGATCACTTATGAGGATACATGATGTCTGCTTCACTGTCTGCATTAATATGTATTGTGCTACATCTTATCAGAGTCATCACCTTGAAAACCACCCATGATGCTACATGTTTTCATCACCATCTTGAAATTTATGCTGGATTCAATACAATATCTGTCTTAGATAATGTTGCACTAATGTATGTCATCCCTTTGCCAATCACATGATATGTTTGCGTCATTGATAATCATATATAATTCTAGGCTATAGCCCACCATGACAACCACATACCATGCTATACTATGTCTGTATCACCTTTTAACATACTACATATGTTGTCACATTATGACTTTTTCACCTTGAGAGCCATGTATGATACTGCTGTACTATGGCTAAACTTCCTGATGACAGTGATGCTACATAATGTCTGCATCATACCCTTGACAAAAACATATGGTGCCACACTCTGTCTGCATCATAATTTTATTAAGTATGTGTTATGGTATAGTATTACTGCGGCACGCTTTGACAAATATATGATGCTCTGCTTTAATTCATGTCATGTAGTGATGTAAACTATATTTGCATCCTTTACTTGATGACGATATATGATGCTATACTATGATTTTATTATTTCCACAATATTCTCAAATGACAATCTATTATGGGTCATCTTTTTGATGGTAACATATGGTGTTACTCTATGTATGTGTCATCAAGTTAAGTACCATGTATATGCTATTCTATGTTTGCCTCTTTTTCTTGATATCCATAAAGTATGCTAATTTATGGGTCAGTTTCCTGATGACCATGTTTGATGCTGAAAGATGTCTGCATTATCTCTTTGAACATCAAGTGGGATTAATACTATAACTATGTCTTTTCTGCAATGACCCTGTGTGATGCTAAACTATTTATGTGATGCCTCCTTGACAATAACCTCTGATAATCATCTCCCTGAGAATGATGTGTGATGCTGTAACATACCCCGTCTGTAGTAAATCCTGTGATACTAGACTCTATTTGGGTCTTCTTAATAACGCTGAATATATGTACTATGTTTCATCTCACTACTCCCAGTTATTATGCTACAATATAATGGTCTCCGTCAACCATATGCAATGCTATCTTATGTGTCATATCCTTAATAGCCGTATATAATGCTACACTGTATCTACTTCCTCTTCTTGATAACCACATGCAATGTTATACTATTGTCTATATCATGTCCTTGAAAACTCCTTATGATATTGTGCTGTAGTTCATCTCATTTAGGACAGTTTATAATGCTACAGTGTTTGTGCCATCACCTTGAAAGTTACATATGATTATACATTATTTCTGCGTATGTTCACTATAGCTATTTTATCAGTCACATATTTCTAATAAACATCTGTGACATTTAAACCTTTGTGATTTCCCTGACAACCATGTATGATGCAACATTATGTCTTCATTGTCTTACTGAGACCCTGTATGACTATTACTCTGAAAATAATATACTGCTACACTATATCTAATATGTAATTATCTCCTTGACAACCACTTACGGTTACATACCATGTCTGCATTGTTTTAACAGCAGTACATGAATTTGTACCACGTTTACATCAATTTTAAAATAACTATGCATGATATTATGAGTAATCTCACTGATGACAGTATTTGAGGCTGCAAGATATCTGTGTCATCACCTTGATAACTATATGTGGTGCCACACTATATGTACAAAATCTGCTTGAGAAGTACATATGATGCTGTTATGACTGCATTATCTCTTTGATAACTATGTATGATGTTTAAACCAAGGTTGTTCTCTTTGATAGCCACATATTATGAATGTCCATGTGCATGTCATCTACTTGAAAACCAAGTATGATGCTATACTATTTCTCTGTCATCTCCTTGATAACCTTGTAGAGTGCCATACTATTCTGCATCATCTTCTGGACAATTACACATGATAATCATGGATATATGTCATATCCATGATGGCCATGTATACTATGTTATTTGGGTATCATCTTTTATAGTCCGCATATGACCCTACATGATGTCTCCATTATTTTCTTGATGATCATATGTGATGCTACACTATGTCTTTTTCATCTACTTGAACTTGACAATGATCACACCTCAGGCTATACTATGTCTGCATTATCTCCTTTAAATCCTCATGTGATGTACAGTATGTCTGCATTAACATTCTCCCGAGTAGCTGGGACTGCAGTCGCCTGCCACCTCGCCCGGAGAGTTTGTTTGTATTCTTAGTAGAGGTGGGATTTCACCATGTTAGCCAGGATGGTCTCGATCTCCTGATCTTGTGGATCCACCCGCCTCGGCCTCCCAAAGTGCTGGGATTACAGGCGTGAGCCACTGCGCCCTGCCGAAATGAAATTATTAGTAGTTTCTTTTTGAGCACTAGTAAAGCCGTATTTGTTTTGTCATCAAATATATTATTTTATAAAAACCAAAATTTAGATTAGCTTACACAGATGGGCTTGGCCTCATTATTCATGTGCATATACTGAAGTAAGATATCTTTCATTAATTTTAATTATTTTTGCGTTGTAGGAAGGTACATATCTTGATTGGTCATTGTGCTGAGATTAGCAGTGCCTTATTCAATTGGGATTGCTCTCTAATATTAACTGGCTCTATGGACAAAACCTGCATGGTGAGCTAAATAAATATATATCTTTGCTTTATATTGTGTCTATACTCTTTACTGTGTCAGATATCCACTGTAACATTAACAAATTTCAAAGGTGATATAAAATTAAGATATTAATTTACAAATAATAATTGGTAATTTTTAAAATTTCAAGTTTTGGATTTTCCAAATTTGAAGGAATTGTGATGTAGTAAAGCAATTTGAATTTCTTCAAGTATATTAAATATCTTATTTGAGAGGGCATTTTATTTTTATTTAATATTCCACTGTTCATTTATAGAACTTCAATTAGTAGAGTGACCCTCAACGAGCCTCAAACACAATGTTTCCTTGTCCCTAAGTTTCTATACTTAAAAAATGGTTACTAAGAGATTATACTATGGAATTATCGTTTGTTTATGTAACAGATATATTACAATTTTATAATGTACTTTTCATTTTCTGACATTGTAGTTTTATATGAAGCTCCTAATCATTTGATGTCCTTCCTATAAAAAGAGCAAAACTCTTCACCAACCAGTAAAGCATACACGCTGAGATATTTTTTCTTTCTTTAATGTAGTGGCAGATTCTAAATGTCTGACTTTGGTTTTCTCTGTGACTAGGGTGTGCCTTCCTTGATGGTTGGCTGTGGTCTCTGGTCATGAATCAAAGTAAATCTAACTGAACATGTGAGAATTACACAAGTAATATTTGCACAGTTACTTAACCAGGCATAAGCATGTCATGAAGACCACTGGCCATCTTCACACTTGAGAAAGAAAGTCATAGTCTTTTTTTTTGTTTTTTGTTGCTTTTAATTGTAGCTGTGGGATGCTACAAATGGAAAATGTGTGGCAACCTTAACAGGCCATGATGATGAAATACTAGACAGCTGCTTTGATTACACTGGAAAGCTTATTGCAACTGCTTCAGCTGATGGTATGTGATCTGTTCATGTTTTAATTTTTGGAGAGTTTTATGCTTTGCTGGATGACCATGCATGATTCTACACTATGGGTCATTTCTTTGATGACCAGCCATGATTAAAAACCATGTCTCATCTCTGTGGTGACCATGTATGGCACAATGGTATGTCTATATCATATAGCTGATAACCACATGTAATGTGTACATGTAATACAATGTAAATATAAATGTGTAAATGTAATACAATGTCTGTGTCACCTGCTAGATAACCAGGTATATGAGGTCTTTGTCATCTTCTTAATATCTGTATATGATGCTATATGCTGGGTCATCTCCATGATTATTAGTATTATTATTATTTTGAGATGGAGTCTCACTCTATTGCCCAGGCAGGAGTGCAGTGGTGTGATCTCGGCTCAACGCAACCTCTGCCTCCCAGGTTCGATCAATTTTCCTGCCTCAGCCTCCTGAGTAGCTGGGAATACAGGCATGCACCACCATGCCTGGCTAATTTTTGTATTTTTAGTAGAGAAGGGGTTTCGCCATGTTGGCCACACTGGTCTTGAACTCCTGACCTCAGGTGATCCACCTGCCTTGCCCTCCCAAAGTGCTGGGATTACAGGCATGAGCCACCGTGCCTGGCTTCCCTGATTATTATGTATGATGTTACCCTATGTTGGCCTTGTCAACTTAATTGCCATCAATGGTGCTATAATCTCCCTTATAACCACATGTGCTGTTCCACTATGTCTACCACATTTTTGTGATAAGCATACATGATGCTATGGTATACATTGTCTCTTTGATTACCACTGTGATTCTACACTATGAGTCATCTTATTGATAACCATACATGGTACTATCCCAGGTGTGCTTCAATCCTGTGACAGTCACATGTGATACTACACTATATCTGTCATCTCCCTGTGGCTCACATGTGACATGATATTGTGTCTGTCTTATCACCCAAGGATCATGTTTATTTCTACACTGTATCTGCATCATCTTGTTGAAAGTTGAATATTATGCTACACTGTGTTTTCATCTACTCCTTTAAAACCACATTTGATGCTGGGCCATATCTACATCATATCCTTGATAATCATATATGATACAAAACCTTGAGTCATCTTGCTGACAAATATGTATGATACTAACTCTGTGTCCACATCATCTCATTGAAGCCACATGCAATGCTATACGACATCTTTATTCTCTCAGTGACAACCATCTGTATTGGTGTACTATGCATGCGTCATGTCCTGGATAACATTTTATGATACTGAACAAGTCATTCCCATGACAAACATATATGATGCTGTATTATGTGTCATCTCTTTGACAACCACATGTGATGATTCATTGTGTCTGCACTATTTCCCTGGCAAGTATTTATGATGCGACTCTATGGCTGCAGCATATTCCTGACAAACATGTGTTAACACTATACAACTTCTACATTATCTCCCTGACAATTTCCTGTTTTACACTAAACTGTGTCTACACCATATCCTTGATAACCACATGGTACTATACTATGTCTCCATCATCCTATGTCTCCTTGTCATCCTATGTCTCCAAGCATATGTGATGCTATACTAAGTCTATGTTATATCATGGCATCACATGCAATGCGTGATGCTATTCTATGAGGCATAGAATATGAAGTATGAACTATGTGTCATCTTCCTGAAGACACAGATGATGCTAAACTACATCAATACCATCTACCTGATGACCACGTAAGAAGCTACACTAAGTCTATGTTATCCATCTGATGGCCACATATGATGCTATATTTTATCTATGTCATGTATCTGACTACTATGTTTTAATTTACACTGTGTTTGTTATCCTCTTTATAATAATGTATGATAGTATGTTATATCTTTATCCTATTCTTTATAACCATGTATGATACTGTTCCATATCTTAGTATTTCTTAGAAATCCATGTATGATACTATAGTATTTGTACCTCATTGCCCTGGCCAACATAGTCTGCAGGGTCCACTATATCACATCGCCACCTTTAGAAAGGTGGTGATATTTTATGTATATATCCTATTGGTTCTGTTTTATACATATATATATATCCTATTGGTTCTGTTTTATACATATATCCTATTGTATTTTATATATATATATCCTATTTGTTCTGTTTTATCCTATATATAATTTTATATATTTTATGTATTTATATATTATATATTTATATATTTTTATATATTATATATTTATATGTTTTATACTATATTTACTATATGTATAATTCTGTTCATACTATATATAAATATATAACCAATAGTATATAAATACACACACACACATATATAGTATGTAACCAATATTATATAAGTATACACACACACATATTTATATATGAAGGCTGAGAAGTCTTGCGATATGCCATCTGCAAGCTGGAGAATCAGGAAAATCAGTGGTGTAATTCAGTCCAAGTCTGAAAACCTAAAAACTTGGGGAACCAATAGTGTAACTCTTAGTCTGAGGCCAAAAACTTGAGAGAACTGAGGAGGGCACTGGTGTCAGTCTTGGAGTCTGAGGATCTGAGAACCAGGAGCTCTGATGACTGAGGGCCAGAGAAGATGAAGATGGATGTCCCAGCTCCAGAAGAGAGAAGAATTTCATCCTTCCTCCACCTTTTATTGTATCTGGGTCCTCAATGGATTGGATGATACCCGCCCACATTGGTGAGTGTGGCTCTTCTTTACTCGGTCTAACACCCTCACAGACACACCCAGAAGTAATGTTTTAACAACTACCTGGGTATCCCTTAACACAGTCAAGTTGATGCATAAAATTAACCATCGCAATGCCACACTGTGTCTGTGTATAACCTGTTACCCACGTATGATACTATACTATATGTGCATCATCTCACTGATAACCAAATACATTGTCATGATGTTTCTGAGGTATCCTAAAGCATGTGTTATGCCTATCTTATTCTTTGGTGGTCATATATGATGTTGTACTATGACAATTTCCTTGATGATCATGTATGATGCTATATAATATATGCGTCGTGGCCAGGTGTGGTGGTTCATGCCTGTAATTTCAATAGTTTGGGAGGCCAAGGTGGGAGGATCGCTTGAGGCCAGGAGTTTGAGACCAGCCTGGGCAACATAGGGAGACCCTATCACTACAAAATATTAAAACAAAATTAGCCAGGTGTGGTGGTGTGCACCTGTAGACCTAACTACTCAGTAAGCTGAGGAAAATAACTTGAGCCTAGGAGTTCAGGGTTACAGTGAACTATGATTATGCCACTACACTCCAGTCTGAGTGATAGAGTGAGACCCTGTCTCCTTGATGAATATATTCGTTAATGAACACACGCACACATGCACACACACACCCCTCATATTCTAGACAGCCATATGTGGTGTTACATTGTTTGAAATATATTGGACAACAATGTGTGATGTTATATTATTGCTATATCACCCCTTTAATAACCCCATAAGATGCTATAATATGTTACTTTATACTATTTCTGTGTCATATTCGTAATAACCATTTATTACACTAGGCTACAATTAATCTCCAGGACAAACATATATGATACTACACTATGTCTGTGCCATTTGGAAAACAGGGTATGATGATACAATATTTTTGTGTTACTTCCCTGATCACTTAATTTATGATGCTGCAATATGTCTGCTTCATTTTCATGATAAGCACCGGTGACATTACAACATATCTGTGTCAAATCCATGGTATCTTCATATGACACAAAATTATATGTCATCACCCAGATACCTTTTTTTTTCTGCATCCAATCATCTATGAGACCCCGATGCCTTGTATGGCACTATGCTATGTGTCATCTCTCTGATAACGTATGACACTGCCCTGTATCTGCATTATCTCTCTGACAACCTAAGTAAGCTTATACTATTTTGTGAGCCATATCCTTGACAATTGTATATGAAGCTATACTATGTCTCATCATGTTCTTGACAATGGATGAAACTATGCTGTGCTTGCATATATTTAAGAATCATGTATAATTTTATATGTATGTGTGTATGTATACACACATGTTTGTACACACGTGTGTATATATACACATGTATATACATATATACATGTATCTATATGTATACCCATACTATGTATATATACACACATACATACTATGTGTATACATACATATATATGTGTGTATATATAATACATATACACGTGTATATATCTAAAATTATACATGATTATATATTATGTATATATATATTACATTCTGAGATACTGGGAATTAGAACTTCAACATATGAATTTTAAAAGGACACAATTCAGCATACAGTATCACATATGACATACTGTGTATTTGCTTCTTTTGCCTGAAGACTGCATATTATTTTATGTTTTTATAATCTTCTTGAAGCCACTTAAATTACACTGTAACTTCATCATGCCCTTTACAAAGGACTGTGCTACACCTTATGGGTGACATGGCCTAGTTATTTAAGGATGATGCTACAATATATTTACTTTGTCTCCCTGATGATCATTTTATTTGTAAGAACATGTTTTCATCCTCTCCTTGGCAACAACTTGTAATTCTCCGCTACGTCTGTGTCATTGCCTTGATAACCACATGTACTCTTTCTGCATCATCTTTCTGACTACCACATATGATGTGGTATAGCATATGTCTTATATCCCTGATAGCCACATGTGATGCTGTCTTATCTCTTACCTCTCTGTAGGACCTTTATGAGATTACACTATGTCTACGTCATCTCCCTGATGGCCACAGATGGCAGCTGCATTACATGTGTGCCATCTCCCTGATCACATATGCCCCTACGCTGTCTGATTCATCTTTCTCATGACCATATATCCTGCTTCACTATGTGTAGATCCTTTCATGATAACAGTTTTTGGCTCTGTGCTGTGTCTGTGTGTGTCTGTGTGTCTATACTGTGCTACACCATGCTCTGCTCTGCTATGCCATACCATACCATACTATACTGACTTATGTGTGTACATTGTCTTTTTTGGAACCAAGTATAATGTTACATTCTGCCTCATCTCCATGGTCAACATGTATGATGTTATGTGATATCGAGATCACCTTCTTTCTCTTTTTCTTTTTTCTTTGAGACAGTCTTGCTCTGTCGCCCAGGCTGGAGTGCAGTGGTACGATCTTGGCTCACTGCAACCTCCACCTCCCAGGTTCAAGCGATTCTCCTGCCTCAGCCTCCTGAGTTATGTCACATTCTTGGTAATCATGTATGATGTTATCCAGTGTGTTGTCTCTTTAATCACTGGATGTGATGCTAAACTATGCCCGTGTCATCTGCTGTCAACAATATGTTATGCTACATACTGTATTCCTTATCTTCTTGATGATCATATATAATGATGCACTGTCTGGTATGTCTGTTTCATATCACTGGAGGCCTGGACATTGCTACACTTTGTCTTCATCATCTCAGTGATGACCGCCTATTGCGCTTCATTTGTATTCTTCATTTCCTTGAAAACAGAAGTGTTTTCCTATGTCTGTGTCACCTTGTTGAAAACCACACCTAAGCTATACTGCTGTCATCCCCTACCTGTTAATCATGTAGGATGGTATATTCTGGGTTATCTCCTTGGTGATCGTATAAAAGCTGCCATATGTCTTCAATGATAAACATGCTGATTGTGGACTGTGCTCTTATATGTTTGCATCTGTGTGTCTTAGACAACTATGTGTGCTATAATATCATGCCAAATCTCCTTGGCAACCATATGTGATGCCACATTTTGGGTCCTATCACTGATGGTCATGTTTGGTGCCCCAAGACATCTGCATCATCTCTGACCGCTATGTGTTGTACAATATTGTCACTGCGTATAGCATCCTAAATGCTACAAAGGAGCATGTAACATTTGACAAGCATGTATATTGCTAAACTATTTCTCTGTCATCTCCTTTACAATCACAATCGTGTATGAGTCTGTACTATATCTGAATCATCTCCTAGATAACAAAGTGACGTGCAATTTTAGGATTCATCTTTCAGAACCACACATGAGAAGATCATCTTCTTGATAATGATTTGTGACACTATCCTTTGTTTGGGTTATATTGTGTTAAAACATGACTGCATGATATCATTCATATCCACATGTGATGTTATACTATGTGTACTTCATTTCCTTAAAACTATAGATGATATTATACTAAGTTATCGCCTTTGTAACCATGTGTTATACCTCCCTATTTCTGAGTCATCACCTTGATAAGCACATGTGACATTATACTGTCCCTTTCATCATGGGTAATGTTTTGTCCTTGGTAACCACATATGATGCCTGCTGTTTATATGGACCAGCTCCTTTGTGACATTTATGATGCCATAATATAAGTTATTTCCATGAGGAAAACCTACAGTGCTACATTTGTGTAAGTCATCTCCTTGATATTCATGTATAATGCTATCCTATGTGTTATTTTAAAATTACCATATGTGATGGTACTCTACATGTACATCATCCCACTGATAACCATGTGATACTGTAAGTGTATCATCTCCTTGGAACTAGGTATGGTTCTAAAATCAATCTTTGTAGAGTCCTTGTACAACACATATATCCCTGCACTATGCCTATGTCATGCTCTTGATGGCCACTAGTATGCTACAGTGTCTCTGTCATCTCCCTGATCATCATGTATGACATTCAACATGTCTACACCTTCTGCCAGAAGACAGTCATCCTATCTATCTATCTATCTATCTATCTATCTATCTATCTATCATCTATCGAGAGTCATCTCTCTCTCTCTTTACATTAGGTCTACTCATGTTCCTAAAGGCCTTTATAATGCAACAATATTTCTGTGACATTTCTTTGATAAGCACATAGGACATCACATCACATTCGTGTCTACCTCATTTACTTTATAACCATGAGTGACACTGTACTATGTCTGCACCACCTCCTTGATAAACAAATATGGTGCTATACTGCATCTTCATCATCTTTATAACCATGTATGATCTTGGAACCTGGTCTTTTCCCTGATCCCGTACTGAGGATTATCCTATATTTTGGGTCATTTCTCTGACCATAATGTATGATGCTACAATATATCTACATCGTAAACTTGATAACCATGGATGGTGCTATAATACTACATGCACCATCTCTTTGATAACCACAAACGATGCTCTACTATGTGTACCACATCTCCTTTACAATCATTGATGATCTATGTTATTTGTCACCACTTTGATTACTACTTATGATTCTACATTGAGCCATCATGTTGATATCCATATATGATGCCACTCTGTGTCATCTCTTTGAAAACCGTGTATGATGTTACACTCTGTGGACCTTACATCCAAGAAGACTACATATGATGTTACACTAGATTATGTCATCTCCCTTATCCCCCCATTTGGCATTATATTGTCTGTCTTCCTCATCTCACTGATGATCACTTATGAGGATACATGATGTCTGCTTCACTGTCTGCATTAATATGTATTGTGCTACATCTTATCAGAGTCATCACCTTGAAAACCACCCATGATGCTACATGTTTTCATCACCATCTTGAAATTTATGCTGGATTCAATACAATATCTGTCTTAGATAATGTTGCACTAATGTATGTCATCCCTTTGCCAATCACATGATATGTTTGCGTCATTGATAATCATATATAATTCTAGGCTATAGCCCACCATGACAACCACATACCATGCTATACTATGTCTGTATCACCTTTTAACATACTACATATGTTGTCACATTATGACTTTTTCACCTTGAGAGCCATGTATGATACTGCTGTACTATGGCTAAACTTCCTGATGACAGTGATGCTACATAATGTCTGCATCATACCCTTGACAAAAACATATGGTGCCACACTCTGTCTGCATCATAATTTTATTAAGTATGTGTTATGGTATAGTATTACTGCGGCACGCTTTGACAAATATATGATGCTCTGCTTTAATTCATGTCATGTAGTGATGTAAACTATATTTGCATCCTTTACTTGATGACGATATATGATGCTATACTATGATTTTATTATTTCCACAATATTCTCAAATGACAATCTATTATGGGTCATCTTTTTGATGGTAACATATGGTGTTACTCTATGTATGTGTCATCAAGTTAAGTACCATGTATATGCTATTCTATGTTTGCCTCTTTTTCTTGATATCCATAAAGTATGCTAATTTATGGGTCAGTTTCCTGATGACCATGTTTGATGCTGAAAGATGTCTGCATTATCTCTTTGAACATCAAGTGGGATTAATACTATAACTATGTCTTTTCTGCAATGACCCTGTGTGATGCTAAACTATTTATGTGATGCCTCCTTGACAATAACCTCTGATAATCATCTCCCTGAGAATGATGTGTGATGCTGTAACATACCCCGTCTGTAGTAAATCCTGTGATACTAGACTCTATTTGGGTCTTCTTAATAACGCTGAATATATGTACTATGTTTCATCTCACTACTCCCAGTTATTATGCTACAATATAATGGTCTCCGTCAACCATATGCAATGCTATCTTATGTGTCATATCCTTAATAGCCGTATATAATGCTACACTGTATCTACTTCCTCTTCTTGATAACCACATGCAATGTTATACTATTGTCTATATCATGTCCTTGAAAACTCCTTATGATATTGTGCTGTAGTTCATCTCATTTAGGACAGTTTATAATGCTACAGTGTTTGTGCCATCACCTTGAAAGTTACATATGATTATACATTATTTCTGCGTATGTTCACTATAGCTATTTTATCAGTCACATATTTCTAATAAACATCTGTGACATTTAAACCTTTGTGATTTCCCTGACAACCATGTATGATGCAACATTATGTCTTCATTGTCTTACTGAGACCCTGTATGACTATTACTCTGAAAATAATATACTGCTACACTATATCTAATATGTAATTATCTCCTTGACAACCACTTACGGTTACATACCATGTCTGCATTGTTTTTAACAGCAGTACATGAATTTGTACCACGTTTACATCAATTTTAAAATAACTATGCATGATATTATGAGTAATCTCACTGATGACAGTATTTGAGGCTGCAAGATATCTGTGTCATCACCTTGATAACTATATGTGGTGCCACACTATATGTACAAAATCTGCTTGAGAAGTACATATGATGCTGTTATGACTGCATTATCTCTTTGATAACTATGTATGATGTTTAAACCAAGGTTGTTCTCTTTGATAGCCACATATTATGAATGTCCATGTGCATGTCATCTACTTGAAAACCAAGTATGATGCTATACTATTTCTCTGTCATCTCCTTGATAACCTTGTAGAGTGCCAGTCAGCTCCATAATTCTGACCTATGTCTGTATAATCTCCTTGTCAACAATGTATGACACTATACTATATCTGCATTATCTCCTTGATAACCACATTTGACCCTACAGTACATTTATGTCATCTCTCTGACCACATGTGACACTAAGCTATGTCTGTGTCATCTCCCTCATGGCCATGCATGACATTACTTTATGTCTACATCTGTGTTGACCACATATGACACTACATTATATCTGTGTCACCCCCTGTGATATGTGTCATGCTGAATTATGACCATGTCATTGCTTGGCAATCATATATGAGAATACATTGTGTCTACACTATCGTCTCTTTGACAGGCACATATTTCTGTCTGATTCCCCTGATGACTACATTCCTCTGATTCTTCCGATTCCTCTGATGACTGCATGTGGTGATCGACATCGTGTCTGCATAAACTCCTTGACAGCCTTTAAGAGATTCTGGAAGTTCGTCCATTCACTAATGGACAATTTAAGTTGTTTTTATATCTTGGCTACTGTGACTAATACTGCAATGAGCATGAGGGTGCAGATATCTCTTCAAGTTACTGATTTTATTTTCTTTGGATATGTACCCAGTAGAGGGATTGCTGGATTGTATGGTAGCTCTATTTTAATTTTTTTTGAGGAGCCTTCATACTGTTTTCCATAATGGCTGTATCAATTAGCATTCCCACTAGCAACATTCAAGGGTTTCTTTTTCTCTACACTTTTGCTAACGTTTTAAAATCTCTTGTCTTTTTGACAATAACCATCCTAAGTGCAGGTGATATTTCATTGTGGTTTTGATATGCATTTCTCTAATGATTAGTGAAAGGAGCACCTTTTCATATGTACCTGTTGGCCATTAATATGTCTTCTTTGGAAAAATCTATTCAGGTTCTTTGCCCATTTTTATTTTTTGCTATTGAGTTGTGTGAACTACATTTAGGATGTTAACCCCTTATCACATATGTGATTTACAAACGTTTTCTCCCATTTCATGGGTTGCCTTTTCATTTTTAAAATTATTCTCTTGGCTGTGCAGTAGCCTTTACTTTCATGTGGTCCCACTTGTTTATTTTTGCTTTTGTTGCCTGTGCTTTTGGTGTCACGTTCAAAAAGTCATTGCCAAGACCAATGTCAAGCTGCCTTTTATATTGTCTTCTAGAAGTAAAACAGTTTCGTATCTTATGTTTGTCTTTAATTTATTTAGGGTTAATTTTTGTAAATAGTGTAATATTCTTCAGCATGTGGATATCCAGTTTTGCTAGTACCATTTATTAAAGAGATTTTCTTTCTCCATTGTGTATTTTGATGCCTTTGTTAAAGATTAGTTGACCATATATGTGTGAGTTTATTTTTAGGCTTTCCATTGGTCTATGTGTCTGTTTTTATGCCAGTACTATTTTGATTACTATAGCTTTGTAGTATAGCCAAGATATGGTAACAACCAAAGTGTTCATTGACAGATAAATGGATAAATAAATGTGATATATATATATAGTAAAATAATTTTATTTTCACCATAAAAGAAGAAAACATTGCCATTTGTGACAATATGGATGAGCCTGGAGGATTTGAGTGAAATAAACCAGACACAAAAGGACAAAATACTGTATGATATACTTTGACATGGAATCTAAAAAAGTTGAACTCATGAAGATAGAGTAGGAGGGTGACTACTAGGGGTCAAGGGGTGGGAAAAATGGGGAGATGTTGGTCAAAGGGCACAAACTTAGGTTATAAGAGGAACAGGTTCTGGGGTCTCCAGTATAGCATGGGTGGTGGTGGATGTGCTAATTAACTCAATTTTGATGTCATTACACAATATATTTGTGTATAAAATCATCATCATCAATTTGAGTATATGTAATTTTGTTTGTCAAAACAAACATTTTAAAAAAGTACTTATATGAAATTTTTTTAGACAGCAGTTCTTCTCTTTTATTCAATATAATGATTGTATAACTACATTCCCTCTATGCCTCAAAATCTCTTATAAAGGTCAATATTTGCTGGATAGACAAACTTGGAGTTGCAGAACTTAGATATGTGATTTGCTGGCTGAGGGGTTATGAGCAAGGTTTTATTTTATTTATTTATTTATTTTAAATTTAAGTTCTAGAATACATGTGCAGAACGCGCAGGTTTGTTACATGGGTATACATGTACCATGGTGGTTTGCTACACCTATCAATCCTAGGTTTTAAGCCCTGCAAACATTAGGTATTTGTCCTAATCCTTTCTGTCCCCTTTCTCCTCTTGCCCCTACCCCCGGACAGACCCTGGTGTGTGATGTTCCCCTCCCTGTGTCCATGTGATCTCATTATTCACCTACCACTTACGAGTGAGAACATGCAGTGTTTGTTTTTCTGTTCCTGTGTTAGTCTGCTGAGAATAATGGCTTCCAGCTTCATCCATGTCTTTGCAAAGGACATGAACTCATTCTTTTTTATGGCTGCAAGGAAATTTTTGGATACAAAAATTCTGGCTAAAATGGAAATATCTTGTGACTAACATACTTTTAAGCAGTCACATATCCTTTATGTTATAATCAGGTGTAGAATTTTATTGGTGATTTATTGTAATTACACAGTATTTCATTGTCTCCTTCAAAATTACATTTGCATGCTTGCTGTCTTCACACGAGGACTTTTCAAAGGTGATCCCTTGCTCATACATATAAGTCTTCCTTATACCCTAGAATGGAAATATCCTGAGGCTGGAGGATTTAATTTTTTTAAATAACTATTTACTTTTTTTTAAATCTTCTCATAGATCCTGGCTTTTAGTAACCATACCTTAAGTGTAATTAATCCACCCCTCTCATTTTAAATATCATTATTGATAGAAATAATTTACTCAACAATATGTATCAAATATCTACTTTGTGTCAGAATTGTTTTAGGAATATGGGATATTTGAGTGAACAAAAGAGATAGGGATCCCTGCCTTCATGGAGGTACATTGTGAAGAGAGAGGCAGACAATATGTAACACCATACTCATATCTTATATAGAATGCTAGATTACATGGAATGTTTGACTGCATAGAATGTTAGAAGTTGGTTCACACTAAGGGGGGATAAAAAAGGTAGAATTAAAGAATCAGGATTCTTAGGGTGAATGAGAATAAAATCAAGCTCAATTCTAGTTTTATTTTCTCTATAATCTGATATTTGCTCTGGCCGTGATTCTATTCTTCCCTTGTTTGGTAAAACATTGCTTTGAAAATATCTTTTTTTTTTTTTCCTTTTGCTTGCTTTGTAAACTTCTTCTCATTCTAGGAATGAGAAGTCTTTCTAGGAAGTCTTGATATTTAGAATGATCTTTTTTATTTATCTCCGGTGTTTGCTCCTAATTCCCTTCTTAAAATTTAGATATCATCTAATAGTTACCTGTGCAGCAACATCTATCTATGTATCTATCTGTCTGTCTGTCTGTCTGTCTATCTATCTATCTATCTATCTATCTATCTATCTATCTATCTACTTTTTCTTCTTCATTGGAATTATTCTGAAGGCTGATCATTTTTTTGTTTCTTTAGTTGTATCCCTATCTGTAAAAAAATTACAGTGTTTCAGGCCATATTATTTCTGAGTTTTCTGAAGTTTAGAAATATAGTTTTATAAAATTTAAAGTGTAGATCTATGCAGGACATTCTCTTTCATGTTATTGACTCTGAAACCAAATTGGTCACTTCCCTTTGAGGCTTTTGAAATGTCCAGCTGAATTTCAAGTTATATGTTTTTTAATTACATTAATTCTAAAATGGCAAGTTTTATCATTTTTGTACTTCCTCATGAAGTTGACATTGTCAGAAAGGGAAGTAAAAAATTTATTACAATATTTTACTTTTCTCTGGATGCAAATCAAGTACCTACAATTTTGAATCCTTGCTATATTTTACTACTATGTAAAGCTATAATTAGAGATTTAAAAAAGCAGTCTTCATCTGGCAAGGCAAATTATAACTTTTCTTCTAACAAAAATTTTACTACTCATGTTTTTCTCGTTCAATATTTATTTATTTAACTTATTCATCCTTTACTTATAAGGAAATGTCCATAGTACTTACTCCATCCATTTCTACATCCATCCATCCATCATCCATCCATCCATCCCATCCATGCGCCATCATCCGCCCATCCATGCCATCCATCGTCGCCATCGCATGAAACCATAAGACAACACACACCTCACCATCACCTAAACACAAAAACATACCAAATCCATACACACCATGAAACCATCAATGCCATCCATCATCCATCCATCCATCCCATCCCATCCATCCATCTATCCATCCATCCATCCATCCTTCATCCATCCATCCATCATCCATCCATCCATCCATCCATCCATCCATCCATCCATCCTACAGCTATTTATTGAATGGCTACTACAGGCTTGGCACTTTTAGTTGCTGGAGGCAGAGCAGGAACAAAGTGTTCGATTAGGTTTTTCTGTGGAAAAGGGTTTTTGAAGCCTGTTTTTTACCTGTTGAGTAGCGGCTGATGCTCCTTCTTGGGGTGTTCCTTGTGCACCTTGCAGAAACTCAGACTCACACCTAGTGTATCATGCTGGTCTTGCTGCTTATTTCATCACCTGCCTCTTGAAACTTGCTCTAATTCCTCTTTTTCTCTTAAAGGTTTTTCTTTCTGGATTCCAGTTTCTTGCTCTCTTTTCTACCTTGGAATACATTATTTGTTCTAATCAGCTCAGGATTACTGGGGAGCTCCCTCTCGCCCTCTCCTGCAGTGGCACCAGCAGGCATTTAGAGTATTAAGTATCCGGCTCTCACCACTGGCAAGAAGATGAACTTAGCACAGAGCTCGTGTGTCAGGGGGATAGATATTTATACAATGCAGGGTCTTTTATCCAAAGTTCTGTATTTAAGATGAATTTATATGTATCCCCACCCCTCTCAAAAAGGAACAGCAAGAATTTTCAGTGCTGCCACAAGAAAATGCATTGCCAAACTGGAAGGCCATGAAGGTGAAATTTCAAAGGTGAGTTGCTTTCTCATTTGGAGGAGTTTATTTACTTTCAAAAAATAAAGAGCAGGGCATGGGTGCAGTGCCTCATACCTATAATCCCAGCACTTTGAGAAGAAGAGGTGAGAAGATTGCTTGAGGCCAGGAGTTCAAGACCAACCTGGGCAACATAAGGATACCACATCTCTACAAAAAAACAAAAAAAGTCAGCTGCGTGTGGTGTCACACATCTGTAGTCCCACCTACTCTGGAGGCTGAGGCAGGAGGATCGCTTGAGCCCAGGAGGTCAAGGCTGTAGTGAGATGTGATTGCACCACTGCATTACAGCCTGGGTGACAGAGCAAGACCCTATCTCAAATTAAAAAAGCAAAAAGTGCATGCTTATTATGAATAGGTCTACTGGAACTGAAGTACTAAGATTTGTTCAATTGTCTCATTTTTTTTTTCTAGAAATCACTCACCTAAAGACTTTATTTTTAACTGTGCCCTCAAACTTAGCATAATAATGATTTCTAAAACCTCTTAAAAAGTATGGAGCAACATTCTCTTCCACTCTCAGCAAAATATTTAGTTAGCTGAAAATACTTAATACAGCAATTTAAGGAGCGTGTAAAGTGCTCTTCCTGTTCCAGTAAACACATAAGTTTATGTTGTGCAAAAAATATGCTGTGCAGCGAGTGTCAAGTGTTCTGTAAGTTAGATGCAATTGAGAAAGTAGTTCCTGGAAATACGTAACACCTAAAATATAAAATTATCCACTTTGAAACTACAAAGCTGTATCTTAGGATTTTGTATAAACTTACCCCAAAATATCATTCACAGAGCAGGCCCACCTAGTCAGTGATCTGAAGTTTAGATGTGTCATCAGAACTTCGTAGAGTAGACTAGGACTTAGTGGCTCTTACCTCCCAGCTCAGCCCAATCCCTTGGTTCCCTGTCTGAGATCAGCTGTGTTCTTGCTTTGTAAAATATCAGCTTGATGATTTTAGGTTTCTGAAGGCTCCATCTAGACCCTGGAACTCTGCCCCATGCTGTGCTCTCGGCTCTTCTGCCTCTGCACCTACAGCTGGTGATCATTGCCCTCTGGCTGGTCAGTGGTGGTCTCCAGGGCATGCAGACTATGGCCTCTTCATAAGCTGGGAGGCTTATGGATGGCAGGAGGGGATGGAAAAGTGGGGTGTGGGTGTGGGAGGCAGGACGAGGAGGAAGCCTGGCCCACATTTCTGAGTGTCTGACTAGGTAGCTATTGATACATCTGGTGTGTCCCCTCCACAAGTAAACATCTATTTTCGTGAATGAGTGACTATAAAGAATTCTCTAGTGCTATTTTATTAAATTTTATGCTTTTAAAGTGAACATATTATTGAATTGGCATCTGGTAAGGGCATTTCTATGGGGTGCAAAGCTAAAGTATTCAGTCATTCAGCAAACAGTTTTAGAGAGTGTCCACTATGCTGGGCGTTGCACAGCCACTGGTAACACGGTGATAAAAACAGAAATGGCCCTGCCCTCCTCAAACCTTCAGTTATTGACGAGATGGCCCGAATCACTGTCTTCTGGTGATTAGAGAGGGATGTAAGCATGATGCCCAAAGGAATGCAGGGCTAACAGGTTCCTCTGATGGTCACTCAGATACCAACTGGCAACACCTGGCACGTGGGAGGCACAGAAGGTTATTTATGGAAAATGCTATCCCCAAGTATAACTTGGGGTGGCAGTAGATGAGAACTTCCTTTCTTATAGGTTCTAACATTCACTTATTCTCTGGCACAGATTAGAGAAGGATCTGTGTGCTTTTTTGTTTTTTATTTATTTTAATTTATTATTTTTTTTAATTTATTATTATTCTTTTTCTGAGACAGAGTCTTGCTCTGTCGCCCAGGCTGGAGTGCAGTGGCATGATCTCGGCTCACTGCAACCTCCACCTCCCTGGGCTCAAGCGATTCTCCTGCCTCAGCCTCCCCAGTAGCTGGAATTATAGGTGTGTGGCACCACACCCGGCTGATTTTTGTGTTTTTAGTAGAGATGGGGTTTCGCCATGTTGGTCAGGCAGTCTTGAACTCCTGACCTCAGGTGATCCACCTGACTCGGCCTCCCAAAGTGCTGGGATTACAGGCCTGAGCCACTGCCCCCGGCCTGGATCTGTGTGCTTTTGACCACAAAGACGACATCAGGGTTTGGCTATGAAGGATCCTGACTCGTGTGTTCACCCACACCAGGGCCCTGCGTCTTTGCATGGAGAAGGGCATCATGCATCTTTGGAAAGAAGCTGGGTGGGGAATACTCAAATTATATGGATGCTTTGGTCTTTATGCTTAAAAATGTGTGGAGTAGGCAGTTAAATTTTCTCTCTGGATTTTAATTTCCATGTATTAATCCCTGCAATATTTTTTTTTCCCATGATGAAGAAATTGTTCTATGCAAGAATAAATACCAGACTAGGAAGGTGACATGTGCTTAGTAATGTCCTCTTTTTGCTGATAAGAAATGTGTTTGGAACCATTACACAAAGCTGTGATCATTTTTCTTTCTTTTTTGCAGATTTCTTTCAACCCTCAAGGGAACCGTCTTCTAACTGGCAGCTCTGACAAAACGGCTAGAATCTGGGATGCTCAGACTGGCCAGTGCCTCCAGGTTCTTGAGGGGCACACTGATGAAATCTTTTCATGTACTTTCAACTATAAAGGCAACATAGTCATTACAGGTATGGAAGATATCAACACCATAGACTCATTTTTTCTTGATTGGCTGTTAGATTTTCCAAGCTGAATACTAACAGGAGTTCATCCCCATTCCCTACCTCTTTTCTATAGTCACTAGCTCATCTTGGCCTGCCCTCATATTTTCATTATTTAATTTTAGCTTTATGAGGACCTGCAGGAGTGAGCTCTGCCATTGACTATAGTAAGGCTTTGTGAACTTTGAATTTTATTTGCTCTAGATAAGGTAATAATTTATCTAGATTTAGTAACCTTACTGGTTACTAACTTTCCCCAGGTGTTGTATATCAATTGAATGGTTGATATTTAGTCAGTCATGTGCATTGGCTCATGCCAGCAATGTCAGTGCTTTGAGAGGCTGAGGCAGAAAGAATGCTTGAGGCCAGCCTGGGCAACATAACAAGACCCTGTCTCTACAAAAAATAGAGCATTAGCTGGGCATGGTGGCATGCACCTATAGTCCCAGCTGCTCAGGAGGCTGAGGCTGGAGGAGCACTTGAGCCAAGGAGTTGGAGGCTTCGATGAGCTATGATCATGCCACTGTACTCCAGTCTGGGTGACAGAGTAAGACCCTATCTCAAGAAAAAAATTGAGTTTATTGCAGTAAGTGTTAGTGACCAAAACAAGTCAGGATCAAAATTCTCCCTAGTTGGCTTTACAGCCCATTAGAGATTTATTCTTTGAGCAGAGTTGTTTTCTCCCCTGCTAAAGCACTAATGTTTGGGGGGAAAAGAACATGTATTAACCATTTTTCAACCATTAACAGTTTATAGTGAATTAATAATATTAGCAACTTTTCATAAGAAAAGGGTAGCTTAGATTGTGGAAAGGGGAGAAAAATGACAAGTTGATGGTATCATGTTAGTGCAGTGGTTCGAGGGGAGGCCTTGGCAGGGAACGGGTGCCACAGTGGTGTGGAGTAGGGTGCCCTAAGTGAGCACAGAAGACTGAATCTGCCTAAGTACCAGTGATTCTCATTGTGTTGAGCAAATTTAAAAATTACTGGTCTAATAAGTTCAATGCCACAGGCCCAAGGTTGGCTTTACATATTGGCTAATTAGGTGGTTTCCTAGTCAGGTAACTTCAGGGGTGCTGAGAATTATCTCCCCATACCACCTAAAATGCCTCCCCAGTCTACTTAATCATGGACAGTTTCCAAAATCACAGGGCTTATGATCTTCAAAATCTTCGGGCTTGTGATTTTCAAGTGTTAACTAAAATGTAGGTACTTCGAAAACACTGGGAAAATAAGCCATAGATTTTTGTTGTCAACACAATATCAAATCCTTCTCCTTGATGAGAAAAGAGGTGAGAGGCTATGATGGAGGGCACAGGGCGCTCCTGCAGGGAGTGCGAAAGAAGGAAGACCAGCCTTTCCTAGTCCACATGGCCTCATGTGAGACTGGCTCTACAGTACCTCTTCTCTCAACCAGTTTTCACAGAGGACCCTGGAGAGTTTAGCGAAAGAAATTTTGTTGTTGTGCCTTGCTTTGGTGCTGGCACATACATTCCTGAGTGCTTCTAAGATGCCACTGAGTAATTTAGTGTATCCCAAAGCACCAAAGTGCTTAACGTTGGCTCACTAGACAGCAGAGCTTTTTAGAATGGGGTGATACGTCTCTCTTTCCATCGATAGAGCAATCACTTTATTTGAAAGAGTCTACTCTATTTTCCGAGTGGACACCAGTGTGATTAACTGCAGGCATTTTGTCGTGGGCTGCCTGAGGTTGGGTTTAGAATCACAAAGAAAATGGCAGAAAAGTAGCTAGCATGGTCTTTACATTTTTTAAAACATGAAGTGTCGTTTTGTGGGATATGGTTTTTATAGGCTTTCCTAGTTCCTAAGGCACTCACACTTCTTATACTGATGTTATGTGCCTAGTCCCTGAAGGTGAGAAAACCAGTAGTGCCCACTGATGATGAGAAACCCTCCCTAAAATTTTGAAAAGTTCCAGAGTGGTATGTCCTGCCTCCTCCTAGGCTTATCACCCAAACCTGGAGATATTCAAAGTGACTGTATTTCCACTGGGCAGTGATGTTTGAGGGGACGGCAGAGGGGATGGCTGAGGTGGCTGCATTCTCAAGTTCTTTCCCATTCTAAGAAGCCATGAATCTTGCTAGTGTAAGTAAGCAGGATGTGTACCTGCTTAATTTACAACTAGCTGGTATTGTGGGGAAAAAAAAAATCACTACCTCAAAAGTGCCTGAGCTGCTCAGAGACTCTGCAGCTAGGTGCGGAGAACCTAGCCCATGTAGCACATTGCTAATTACCAATGGCCCAGAAAATGTCAACTTGTAGAAAGAGAGAATGAGGTGAATGAAATGAAGAAAAAAAATAACTCTGTGAAATCTGTTTTATTAGGCAGCAAGGATAATACCTGTAGGATATGGCGTTGACTGAAGGAAGCTGGTCAGTGAGCAACCTTGCTAACAATGGTAATCCAGAACTGGAACTTCACAGACAGCAGCTCCTTTAACATTTTTTACACTTTCTCTTTTTCTACAAGTCAACTATTTATACAACTGTCCTTTATTTCACGGATATGACCATTAAACATGACAAAGTTATGCCTTTCCAATATTATTATTTGATGGAGATGGCAAGACACAGCATAATGTTTGGCTAATGCCACCAGTTATTTCCGTTGTGTTTGTTTTTTAAAAGCATTATGATACTGAAAAAGTTACCAGAGTAACTTAACAACGTGTCTCCTGGATTTTACTTTGAAGCCTATTGTTATAATTTCTGTTGAATAAAGTGTTTGGAGGAAATTCCTTGTACATCTGTATTTATGATGTATGTTTTTAGGGTGAAGTAAGGGAAATAATGTGGATCTTATTTAATAGCAAATACCTTCTGTTCTATATTGATACATTGAAAAAAATGTTGGCAGGTTTATTTCTAAGGAAAAGTTAAACAGAATATTCAGACTATTGCATTTGAAAATCTGGGTGGGGCCATGTGCCGTGGCTCACACCTGTAATCCCAGTGCCTTGGGAGGCCGAGGCAGGTGGATCACTTGAGGTCACGAGTTCAAGGCTAGCCTGGCCAACAGGGTGAAACCCCATCTCTACCAAAAATACAAAAAAAAAAAAAAAAAAAAAAATTAGGCGGGCGTGGCGGTGGGTGCCTGTAGTCCCAGCTACTCAGAAGACTGGGGCAGGAGAATCGCTTGAACCCAGGAGGCAGAGGTTTCAGTGAGCTGAAATCGTGCCACTACACTCCAGGCTGGGTGACAGAGCGAGATGCCCTCTCACACACACTAAATAAATAAATACATACATACATACATACATACATACATACATACATACAATCTGGGTGGAAAATGATTGAAGCATGAGAGAAAATGATCAAATAACAACCTTAGTACTGCTGAAATATTTTAAAATGTTTTTTAAAAGCTTGGTTTGTGTAAAAGTACCCAAATGCATATTAAAATTAACATTAAAAGAAAAGCACAAGCATTAATAAGGCCTGAATCTGAAGCAAGAGAATGCCTGAAAATCTTATACAATTATTTTTCAAAAAGAGCTTCATTGATATATAATCAATATATAAAATATTGCATATATTTAATGTATACATTTTTATGAGTTTGAACATACATGACACCATCATCAAAATCAAGGTACTAAATATTCTCATCATCTTCAACTATTTCCTTGTGTTGTTTTGTGGTTTTTGTTGTTTATTGGTACGAGCACTTTACATGAGCTCTGTCCTTTTAGCATATTTCAAGGTGTATAATACTTTATTGTCAACTATGGGTATTGTGGTTTACAGCAGATCCCCAGAACGTGTTCTAGAACTCATTTTCTTAATAATGCGAATAATACCAGTATGGCTGAGTGCTTACCATGTGCCAGTAGTGCCCAACCACTTCATGTAGAACATCTCATTTAATCTTCCTAGCAACTGTTACAAAGTAGATATAAGCCCTGATTTAAAAATGGGGAAACTGAGTCCCTGAGAAGTTAAGTAATTTGCCAAGGGCATCTGGATATTAGGTGGTGATGTTGGTTTTAGAGAGGTGAGGAAGGTACAGAAGCAAAGTTTGAAGATAGCAGAGGTTGGTACATGAAGTTTAAGGAACTGCTTCCATACATAAAAGTGCAAGGTGAGCAGCAAATGCTGTAGAAAGTTATCCAGAAGGTCTAGCTAAGATCATTAATGAAGGTGGCTACATTAAATAAAAGAGTTTCAATGTAAATGAAATATCCTTTCATTAGAACAAAATGCCATTTAGGACTTTCATAGCTAGAGAGGAGAGGTCAGTGCCTCACTTCAAAGCTTTAAAGGATAGGGCTGATTCTCTTGCTAGGGGATAAGACAATTGGTGACTTTAGTTGAGGCCAGTCCTCATTTACCATTCCTGAAATCCTAAGGCCTTTAAGAATTAGGTTAAATGAACTCTGTCTGTGCCCTGTAAATGGAAAAACAAAGCCCGGATGACAGCACTTCTGTTTATAGCATAGTTTACTGAATATTTTAAGTCTACTATTGAGACCCACTGCTCAGAAATAAAAAAGATTTTTTTTTTCAAAAATATTACTGCTCATTGACAATTCACCTGGTCATCCAAGAGCTCTGTTGGAGATGAACGAGAGGATTAGTTTTGTTTTCATGCTTGCTAACACAACATTCATTCTGTAGCCTATAGATCAAGGAGTAATTTTGACTCTTAAGTCTAATTATTTAAGAAGTACATTTTGTAAGGCTATACCTGCCATAAATTGTGATTCCTCTGATGGATCTTGGCAAAGTAGACTGAAAACTTTCTAAAAGGGTTTTACCATTCTAGTTGCCATTAAGAACATTCATGATTCATCCTGAATGATGAATCATTTTGAGGAGGTCAAAACATCAACATTAACAAGGGTTTAGTAGAAGCTGATTTCAGTCCTCATGGATGACTGAGGGGTTCAAGAGATGTGGTTCAAAATAGCAAAAGAACTAGAACTAGAATTAGAAGGTGTGACTGAAATGCTACAATGCCACAATAAAACTTCAGTGGATGAGGAGTTGCCTCTTACGGATATACAGAGTGGTTTCTTGAGATGGAATCTACTCCTGGTGAAGATGCTGTGAACATTGTTGAAATGACAACAAAGGATTTAGAATATTATATAAACTTAGTTGATAAAGCAGCAGAAGGGTTTGAGAGAATTGACTTCAATTTTAAAAGAAGTTTACTGTGGGTAAAATGCTATCAAACAGCATCATATGCTACAGAGAAGTCTTTCATGAAAGGCAGAGTCGATGGATGCAACAACCTTTATTGCCATCTTATTTTAAGAAACTGCCACAGACATCTGAACTGAACTTGCAATATCTCCAAGGTCTGGCTGCATCTATATTATACATCTGCATACCTGCGTTCATTGCAGCATTATTCACAATTGTCAGGATATGGAAACAACCTCCTAAGTGTTCACTGATGAACATATGAATAATAAAATGTGATACATATGAGATAAAGATATATACATATATGTGTATTAGATTTTCTTACATTACATTGTCAGATAAAGAGATATATACATATATATTACATTTTCTTTATTGATATAGACATATATGTATCACTATATCCATATAGATATATAGATATCACATATTCTTTATCCATCATCCATCCATGCACGCTTAGGTGGTTTCCATGTCTTGGTTATTGTGAATAATGCTGCGGTGAACATGGGAGTTCACACATCTCTTTGAGATACTGATTTTATTTCCTTTGGATATATATCTAGAAGTGGGATTGCTGGATCATATGGTAGTTGTATTTTCAATTCTTTGAGGTTCTTTCATACTATTTTCCATAATGACTGTACCATAACTCCTTATCTTACATATGGTTTGCAAATATTTTCTCCCATTCTATGGTTGCCTTTTCTTTCTGTTGATTATTTTCTTATTTGTGCAGAATATTTTTAGTTTCATGTAATCTTATTTGCTTTTTTTTTTTTTCTTTTACTGCTGGTGCTTGTCAAGACAAAAAAAAAAAAAGAAATCTTTGCCACAGCCAACTCTGTGGAGCTCTCCCCCTATGTTTCCTTCTAGGATTTTTACAGTTTCAGGTCTTATATTTAAATCTCTAATCCATTTTGAGTTGATTCTTGAGTATGATGTAAGATAAGGATCCAATTTCATTTGTTCTTATGTGGATATCCAGTTTTTTCAGCATCATTTATTAAAGAGACTATCCTTTTCCCATTGTGGTTACTTCTTTTAAAACTCCAAAAAAATAGAAGCAGACGCTGACTCTTGCCTATCTAACTCTTTGATTGCTTTAGGGAAGGGTGATACTGTTTTGTTACATCATTCAAAAGAGTCGGCCAATGTATGGTAGTGGAGATCCAATGTCCCATAGACCAATTTAGGTGGAGGAAGGCCTAGGCCAGAAAATGGCTTATTTCGCTAGTTTTTATGTGTTGAGGAAGTCTTTCTTAATATTTATTATGATTTTCAGATATTCCAACCTACTTAAAATAAGTGTTTGATTACTTATAGTCATAAGAAAAGTGATAATATGCCCACTTGATTTTCATTTGCAGGAAAAGGCATTGAAGAGTTGTAGTGTGGTATGTGTGGGGTCTGGAAGTCAGATTGCCTGCTTGTGGATTCTGATTCCAAGTCTTAATCATTAGGCAAGTTACCTGACCAGTTGACTTGCTGTGTCTCAGTTTCGTTACTTAAAAAGTGATAACAATAGTTCTCTTCTTTAGGATTAGGAATACCTGGTGCAGGCTGGGTGCGGTGGCTCACACCTGCAATCCCAGCATTGTGGGAGGCTGAGGCAGGAGGATCACTTGAGCCCACGAGTTTAAGACCAGCCTGGGCAACAAAGTGAGACCCTATTTCCAAAAAAAAAAAAAAAAAAAGGAATACCTGGCACATAATAAACATAGTAATCAACATTTACTATTATTATTATTATTGTTTGAGACAGGGTCTTACTCTCTTGCCCAGGCTGGAGTGCAGTGGTGTAATCTGTAACCTCTGCCCCCAGAGCTTAAGCAATCCTCCCACCTCAGCCTCCCAAATAGCTGGGACTATAGGCACATGCCCCCACAGCCGGCTAATTTTTTGTTACTTTTTGTGGAGATGAGGGCTTCCAATGTTGCCCAGGATGGTCTCAAACTCCTGGGCTCAAGCAATCTGCCCACCTTAGCCTCCCAAACTGCTAGGATTACAGGTGTGAGCACCTGTACTGGCCAACATTTACTATTATTTTTATGAACAAAACCTTAGTCATCTTATTTAAACACATTTCTCCAGAAAGAACACGGTATTACTTCCTCAGAAATCGTACTTGAGATATAACTGACTTTAATGTGTTATAGGTATTGTAAGGAGAATTATCTAGATCAATTTCTTATTAATTAGAAAAAAATTTAAGGTTCTTTAGAGTATTATCCTTTTAAAAGTTCTGTATTGAACGGAGGAACTGAGAAGTAAAGAAATCATCAATATAGACCATTATGATCTAATCCATCTTCTTCATATGTTTAGATTTCTTATGAGTCTATGAAAGAGGATTATTATAAAAGAAATAGTTTCTAACAGCTCATATATAAAAATATATTAGCTCATGATTTAGCATAATTCCCATTTTAAAATTAAAATAAATGCACTTTTTTTTCTTTCTTTTTTTTTTATTATACTTTAAGTTCTAGGGTACATGTGCATAACGTGCAGGTTTGTTACATATGTATACTTGTGCCATGTTGGTGTGCTGCACCCATCAACTCGTCAGCACCCATCAAGTCATCATTTATATCATGTATAACTCCCCAATGCAATCCCTCCCTCCTCCCCCCTCCCCATGATAGGCCCCAGTGTGTGATGTTTCCCTTCCCGACTCCAAGTTTCCTCATTGTTCAGTTCCCACCTATGAGTGAGAACAT
>NW_016807134.1:776471-788429 GCF_001698545.2 Rhinopithecus bieti | reverse complement strand
CCAGGTGAGGCGATGCCTCGCCCTGCTTCAGCTCTCGCTGGTCAGGCTGCAGCAGCTGACCAGCACCGATTGTCCGGCACTCCCTAGTGAGATGACCCCAGTACCTCAGTTGAAAATGCAGAAATCACCGGTCTTCTGTGTCGCTCGCGCTGGGAGTTGGAGACTGGAGCTGTTCCTATTCGGCCATCTTGCTCCGCCCCCCAATCATCTTTAAATTACAAGTAAATTTATCTTCTATATTTTCACTGCGAGTGTTACTCTAAAACAACTTATTTTTTTAAGTTTCCAAAGAAGTAAAATTTGAAGTTAAAAAAAAAAACTGTTATCTTACCAAGATTACTTCATATTTTGCTGAATTCAAATTTGCTGTTGTGTTGGTTAGAAATGCTTTGGTTGCAAGCAACGGAATACTTGCCATGATTAAATACCACGATTAATACCATGATTAAACCAAGGTTAGTCCCAAAGGTGGCTATGCAATGGCACGAGGACTCAAGGACTCCGAGTTTGGTGACTTTCCATTTTTCTATCGTTAGCATGTTGGCTTCTGTCCTCCTGAGTAACCTTCCTGCTTGCACGATTGAGGACACAGCTGTATTAGCTTAAGCATCTTGCCATCTATTTTAATCTCATCAAGGCTAAAAGAGAATTACTTACTCCCCTCCCTATTGCTTCCATTTTCTGTATCATCTCAGCAATGCTATTTCTGCTAACAATAGACTTGTCATTCCCTTTTTTCCTTTATTTTCTCTATCTGCCAAATCATAAAGATTTCCCTCAATTAAAAAATCCTAGTTATCCAGTCTTATTCCATTTTAATCTAGAATCTAGAATCTCATTATCACCCTGGCACTAGATACTGAAACAATCCTCTAGCCAATTGTCCTAGCTTCCTCCTGCCCTATCAGGCTACTTCTTTCTAATATAAACAGAAAACATTCCAAGTATCTGTATATTTTATATTTTACAAGACTTTTGCATTAACTAGTTCATTTAATAATAGGAACAAAGTAGGAATTATTAGAGCCTTAATTTAAGCTGACAACACACGTTTAGGAGTTGGTATAACTTTGAGTCTTTTAAGCCTTTTTACTACCTGCCCTCCCCCCTTCTTCTCCTTGCCTTTCCTCTGGAACACCCTGGTCTGTATAAGAAATTCCTAGGATGAACATTGATTCAGCATATGAAGGGGAAGTGATACAGTTGTGGATGCTGCACATCAGAGCAAAACCATCAGTTTCTCTCTAGTCCGAATTTTTCTCCTGTGCTTTGTAGTTTCAGGTTTTATTACTTAGAAGCTTAAAAATGAGATTATGGGTACTTGTGGGCATGCAAACAATAGGAACTCCAGAAAGGCTCTATGGCAGCTGTAAATACCATGAAGGTGAAGGTTGCTCTTGGTCTTACCTTTTGGGAAATGTTGGATGGATTGCTTTGAAAAAAGTTGCTTTTGCTACTATTTTTTTGGGACTATAGGATCTTAAGTAATCACCACAACAGGCCAGATGTTCATGTATTTCACTTAACAACGAAGCGAATACGTTTTACTGCTCTCACTAATGAAAACTAGAAAATGTCGCTGTTTTAGAAGTGCATAACTTTGCACACTTTTGTTAGTTCTCTTATCTCAGCAGGTGGCAGTGTTCATCTTTCAGCGGATAAGTAAGCACTTGCTTCTTTTCTTGCAGCTACACTTGAAGAATATAGAGTGGGCTTTGTATTGTGTCCCTGACAGATCAGGTTTATGGGTGACTACATAACAATGCTCAGATTGTGGTATAAACTTAGGACCACACTGGCAGATTGGGGCAAATGACATATCTTCTTAATCCTGATGCACTGTAGAGACATCTTCTATTCTATTTGTGAGGACATAGACCAATAAGGTGAGTAAGTGATAGTTCCATTTTTCTTCGCAGGCCCCTCTGTTGAAAGCCATATTATGATCATTTATTTTATAGGACTGCTGTTCAAATTAAAGCGTGAGAACACCCTGGGAAATATTTTACCCTTAATATTATTTTTAAAGTATTTGATGAATTCCCTCTGATTTTCTTATAAAATACTTTATCGTCTCAAGTACTGGGAGGAGGATTTCAAGATTTGTCAATTGCTCTTAATGATATTTACATCTTCCTCCTCATGAACAATGATTTCCATTGCTGTGCAGAATGGAGGAGGCTTCTTAACCTACTTAGAGGTTTAGATATTTGCAAAGGGAAAAAGTTGCTATAAAGCTGGATTGATTCAGAGTCATGATTACCACGTGTGGTCCAGGGAATTCAACACTCAATTATGTCTTTTAGTGTTAGTATCTGATTAGAGTATGACATGGATTATTTTTGTTTTAATAAAGTTTACTGTGTTTTCAGTAGATTGAGTGTCTAATAATTGTAAGTACTTTGAATTTGATTACTTTTACATGATTATAAACCTAAAGGGTCAAACTGATTTGTGTTTGGTTGTCAAAGACGAAAGTAAGTCTGAGACCAGATAGGGAAACCATCTGCTGTCACTTGCGTTTCAGCAGGAGATCAGAGGTTCAGAGGGGAATCCATTTTATTGAGTAAAAAGAGGAAATGTGAGGCAGCCACTCATTAGCAAGCGTTCTGTGAAGATAGGGAGCTTTGGAAGTCGGGAGACTTTCTAATTGGTCTTCAGGTACATTTGGCAGTTTCTTTAAGGATTGCTCAATGCTATGGATGGAAGGTTTTCTGTGGTGGCCGTTTCCTGGAATAAGTGGAGGTCAATGGTGCTTTGTTGACATCAAGTTGTCATAATGGTTTTTATTTGAGAGGAGGGGTGGCTGCCATGACAGCCCATTTCTCATGAGTGACAGTATTTTGGCGATTGAAAATATGGACTCTGGAATCAGAATGCCTGTTTTAATATCCTGCTCCACCACTTTGTGGTTCTGAGACCTTGAGAATTCTGTTTGTGACTCAGTTTTCTCACCTACAAAATGACCTTCCCTTTCTCCATTGAGAATGTGCCACTTTGAGGCTGGAATCAGTTCTGTCTGTGTGATGGGAAGGAAGATCTTGCATGCACTGCCCTTCCTGCAAAGTGCAAGGGCGGCTCCTCTGCCTTTCTGAAGACCATTCATTGCTGCTGCAGCAGAGCCTTTCTCTCTCTAATGTGCTTCTGAGTCACTCAGGTTTTACTGACTCCCTTGGGGAAAGCAGGTGGTCTATATTTAGAATAGCGTCAGCCGCTTTCCCAAGCATTTGAGCTAATACTTAACGAGTATTAATCCAAACCTTTTTGTAGCATTGGCTATATGTACATTTCAGATAATCTCTTGCTATCTATAAGATCTTCCTCTTAGGATTGGTTTGAAAGAAGAGGATAAAAATAGGAGAATGTGAATATATATATCTCTATATATATCTGAAAGTGAGTTTCTTTAGAGGGAAGTGTCGATTGCTGCAAAATACACATTATAACATTCAAAGATAATTTATTTGTAAATGAATCATGTTTGAAGTATGTCATCTCAGGTGTTCATATAGCTCGCTATCTAAAGAAGTTCAAGTTTCCCATTCTTATATTCCCAGGCATCTGTGAGCTGACCCTAATCTGCATTTCTGACTGCATCTTTCCTGCTCCTGTATATCCCAGATGTTATAGGTTGAGTTGTGTCCCTCCTAAAATTCATCTGTTGAAGTCCTAACGCCCAATACCTCAAAATGTAATTATAAGAAGATAGAGTCTTTAAAGAGGTAATTAAGTTAAAATGAGACCACAGGGGTTGGGGGGGTTCCTAATGCAATATGACTGGTATTCTTTTTTTTTTTTTTAATCCATTCCCTCAAGCATTTATTTATTTATTTTACTTTAAGTTCTGGGATACATGTGATGAACATGCAGGTTTGTTACATAGGTATACATGTGCCATGGTGGTTTGCTGCACCTATCAACCTGTCATCTAGGTTTTAAGCCCCACATGCATTAGGTATTTGTCCTAATGCTCTCCCTCCCCTTTCCCCCACCCCCTCTGACAGGCCCTGGTGTGTGATGTTCCCCTCCCTGTGTCCATGTGTTCTCATTGTTCAACTCCCACTTATGAGCGAGAACATGCAGCATTTGGTTTTCTGTTACTGTGTTACTGTGCTGAGAATGATGGTTTCCAGCTTCATCCATGTCCCTGCAAAGGACATGAACTCATTCTTTTTTATGGCTGCATAGTATTCCACAGTGTATATGTGCCACATTTTCTTTATCCAATGACTGGCATTCTTATAAGAAAAGAAAGAAACACGAGGCAGGCGAATGGCCAGAGGAAAGAGCGTGTGAGGACACAACGGGAAGGTGCCATCTGCCAGCCAGGGAGAGTGACCTCAGAAGAAACCAAACCTGGGAGCACCTCGATCTTGGACTTCTAGCCTCCCAAACTGTGAGTAAACAAGTCGTTTAAGCCACACAGTCTGGTATTTTGTCATGGCAGCCCTAGTAAACTAATACAGCAGATAGACTGCTCACTAGGTCTCAAAAATGTGCCATCCTTTCCTTTCTCTGTGATTTTACTTTTACCTAACTACTCTAAAATTCCTTTTCCTATCCCTACAACTGGCCAATTTTACCCCCTCATATTTTAGAATTTACTCCAGATATCATTATTTTCTTGTACTCTTTTTTTGAGTTTCTCCCACTGACTCTTGCCCTCCACACTGGAAAAGATAGGCTTCCCAAATTCCATTCATGCATGCCTATTAATTATCCTCCTCTTGCAAATGTAGGCTAGGGTTTTCAGAACTTGGGGTGGAGATGGAAAAGGTGAAGGAACCGTGGGTCTTTGGAGGTAATTGTGGTTTGTTTTTAGCGTGAAAGAGGCTTACATCTGACTGAGAAGATGGCCCTAGGGGAAAGAGAAATGAAGAATCAGAAGAAAATTGGTATTTGCTGATGTCAGTTGCTTAAGGAGGAAGAGGAGGGGTGAAACAGCAGACAGACAGGGAGGCTGACATTATAAGGAGAAACAACCTCTGTTCTGAGACTGGAGGAGAGGATGTGAGGAAGACAATGGTCTTGCTAAATTTTCTTAGTTTTTATTTCTAAAATCATTAAGAACATGAGCTCCGGAGTGTGAGACAAACTCACTCACTCATCCAAACCCAAAGGATGGACTCAGAGATCCGGAGGTGAGGCCAGAAATGAAGATTAGGATCAGCTCACAGGTGCTAGGAGACTTTTAATGAGGATCTTGGAAGATCAGGTGTCTGATAGGCAGGCACACCCAGCACAGTTTCCACAAGCAATTTAACCCCTAGAGTGCAGGTCCCTCCCCTGGTTCCTCGTAGGCTCAGTACTATGGGGTCACAATCTTCCCGGATGTCACCTATTAATTGTTGTGTAGGGGCTTCAGGTGTTTTTTTTTTTTTTTTTTCAGGGTCATTTTGCTGCATTTTGTTGCAGCCCACAATGCATTGCAATCCTAGTTAGCTCAGGGGCTCTTCAAGTATTTGATTGATGACCTAAGTAGCTGGGCAGGCTGATAACAGATAAAACAAACTATTTTGCAGGCTAGTAAACTTTCATTTTAGGCTAAACTTCTTTGGTTTGGGTAAAGGCAACTAAGTTGGTGGGGTGAGGGGGAGGCTGACAAGCAGGCATCGGCTATCCAAGCAGGGGCCTAGTATACTCTGTTTCTGCTGTAGTTTGCTGGCCTAAGCCGATTCAAGGCACTTTGTCTTGGAAATGGGCCACTGTATACATTATTTCATTCAGGAGCCAGACTCCTGAATCCCTCTATCCTTTATGCTGGATCTGTGACTTGGATGACTTTTTATTTGATTCAGTGTTAGTGTTTCCATGGCTACAATGGGTACAAATCCTCACTATCACCAAAGGATAAAATGGATAACACATGTAAATTACTTAGTATGGAACCCAATGAAAACAATCATTTTTTTCTTATTACTCTTGTCAATATCCTCCAGCTGAACACCAACAGGAACAGGACTATAGTTGAACGAATTTGGTTGATGATGCCTTGCAGAGAAAATGCACTCCCTGGGAAACCATGGAATGTCTCAGAGAATTTTAGAGATGATTTATTATAGGATGTGAGCTTGTGTTAGGTTAGGTTTAAGGACTTCTCTCTTTGCTCTATATTGGATGCTATCAGGAAGTGAGGATAATTCTGCATGATGGGGTACCTCATAAATTATGCATAGGGATAGCAGACTAGAGCAAGGCTAATGTAATTGGTAAAGGAGCAGCTGTCACTCATATCAGCCAAGAGAGGGGGTTGTTTCATCCTTTTTGTGGCTTGGACAATGCTCACCTTCTGTTCATTCAGACATGACTCTAGCGTGGTCTTGCTTTTGGTCTTGATCTCCACCATGATCACAGAGTAGCCTTGTTTATGTTGATGTTCTGTGAAGTTGTGTTCAACTGGAAAACACCGAGACCTGGCTCTGAGTATCAGCCCAGTAGCAACACCAAGACCTGAATAATTAATGCCTGATGACTTTGCTTTCTGGTGATGTCTGCTGAGAATGAGGTGTTTAAAGATGGAGATGGACATTGGCATTTTTTTTTTTTTTTTTTTTTTTTTTGTGGGGAGAATAGTCACTGAAGAGAATCATAAAGGGCTGATGGGCAGCATCAGAGGTGCAGCCAAAGTTGGAGGTGATGGAGTAACTGTAGCGATCAGCATTCTGATTGGGCTAGGCTGTGCAGCACTGGTGTGGAGAAGGCACAACCTAACACTGGCCCTGGGCTGGGGGTTTACAAGGAGATCAGGACAAAGGACAGGAGTTCAGAGTTGAAAGTGCCAGAGAGCACAGATCTGTTGGTTCCTTGTGAGGAATGGGCTGTTCCACGAATAAAGACAGAATGTGAGAAGACGAACCACCAAGAAAAGAGGAGACTAGATATCTTTTAGAGAGTGTTCTGAGCTGAAGCCCTGCTGGGTGATGGGAAGATCATTGAATAGAAAGAGCCTAGGCCATTGGAAATAAGGAGGTTGGGGAAAAATGGAAAGTCTTGCAAGAAGGCCCAGGCAAGTAGACTTTGAATTCTCCTTGGGACTCTTTGGATTTGTCAAACATCCTGCTTTTTCCAAGACAGGATGCGGGTGAAGTGGCAAGTACTTCTGTCTCTGGGATCATCACCTTTTCCTGTTAGGATAGATATCATACTCCATTTAAAAAATCGATTCCACCTCAAGTCCCTTTAGCACTGCTTTAGCAGTTGGCCGTGTGGACTGTAAAGCAGCTTTGCTGCTGCCCCAGTGTTTCACCGAGATGTTTATGATGGAACACTTTGTTTTTAACTCATCTCCCCAGGGTTGTGGCACAAGTTCATGGAGAGATGAGGTCAGGAAAAATCTGGCTAGTATACATCCACAGTGTTCAGAACAGTCTGCCTCTCTGTCAGGGACTCATTGTCTTTGGAACAAGCCTCATAGAACCTGGAGGCTGCTGCTGGACCTCAGTCATGTCCAGAAAGACCTGCAACCTCAGGCGTGTTCTTGTCCCTTTTCAGTCTGGTCCCACCACCAGGAGACAAAGCTTCTCTTCTTACTTGGAGCTTCTCCAAAATGTGGCATGTTAGAGTTCTCTAAATAGTGAATTAATTGATTGATTGATGGAGTAAATACATGAATGAATTAACACTAACAGGGCATTGAATTTCAAACTCAGCTTTATGGAGCCTCAGGTATTTTTTTAAAGCTCAGTGAGTGAGGAGCTGAGTACACTGAATCCTGTCTTCCACATTGCACTTTAGCCAGAGGAGTGCCATAAAAACACTTGGTTTTCGTCTTTGATTTTAGCCTCCAAGTAAAATGCATTTGAAGAAAAAAATTTAGAATCTTGAGATAGAGAGATAGTTAAATAGATAAACAGCAAGAAACAACTGGCTGAAAGAATGAAGTTCTACATTTAATTGTGCAAAATCTGGTCATGATCTATTCTTCCACACTTGTTTTCCCTCACTTGCTCACATGAATTCTTTGTTTAGTTTATTTTGTACAATGTGTCCAGATATGTCCTTTCTAATCTCTACACTTTTGTTCCCCCACTCTCTATCCTTTAACCCCAGGTCATATTATAAATCTTCCCTGATCTCCATGGCCAGATGTGCTTATTCCTTATGCTGAATTCCAATAGCATTTATTGTGGCTCAAGGCCCACCCTTTATGTTGCATGTTTTACCTCTTCAACCAGATTGTTCCTCCTTCCCTTCCCTTCCCTTCCCTTCCTCCCTCCCTCCCTGCCTCCCTCTCTTCTTCCTTCTTTCCTTCCTTCCTTCCTTCCTTCCTTCCTTCCTTCCTTTCTTCCAGCTTTGCTCTTTGCTCTAGATGGAATACTCTCAGGAAGTGAGAATAATTTTATATTATTGGGGATCTTCATAAAATTATCCATAGAGAAAGCAAACTAGAGCAAGGTTAAAGTTGTAATTGGTAAAGGAGCAGCTATCTCTCATACCAGCCAGGAGAGGGGGCTGTTTAGTCATTTTTGTGGCTTGGACAATGGTCACGTTCTATCTGTTCAGATGGCTGTATGGTGATTTGTTTTGTTTTGTCTTTTGTCTTGGCCCACATCATGATCACAGAGTAGCCTTGTTTGTGTTGATGTTCACTGGGTGCCTGTTATGGGCCAGGCATGTTGCTAGGTACTGGGATTCATAAAAAGGAAGACAGACACCTCTCCCTCACGGTTTACAATTTACTGAGGGTGGTGGAGTATATCAGTCAAGGTTCAGACAATGAACGGAGTCAGTAGAAACCATAAAGAGATTTACTGTAAGGAATTGTCTTCCAGGCTTGTGAGGCTGACTGGACAAGTCTGAAATTCTTAGGGAAGGCCATCAGGATAAGTGTCAGTTGAAACTTTTTTCCACAAGAGGAATATTTCATTCTCCTGAGAAGCTTTTATTATTCTCTTTAGGTCTTTCAGCTGAGTGAATCAGGGCCATTCAGACTATATAAGATAATTGCCGTTACCTAAAGTCAGTTGATTATGGATTTTAATCACCTCTACAAAATACCTTCATAAGACCCAGTACAGTGGCTCACGCCTATAATCATAACATTTTGGGAGGCCAAGGTGGGAGAAATGCTTGAACCCAAGAGTTGGAGACCAGCCTGGGCAACATAACAAGACCCTATCTTTACCAAAAATTAAAGCAAAATACCTTCATAGCAACACATAGATTAGTGTTTGATTGAATAACTGGGGACTGTAGTTTAGCCAGGTTGACACACAACTGACCATCACAGGGAGAAATATTTTTAAAATTATTTAAAAAATCATGATATGTTTCAGGAAAGAGAAATGCATTTCTTTTAAAAATTCATTTATTATGCTTTTATTTGTTTTTTAAAATTTTTTATTTCCATAGGTTTTGGGGAAGCAGGTGGTATTCGGTGGCATAAGTTCTTTAGTGGTGATGTGTGAGATTTTGGTGCACTCATCACCTGAGCAGTAGACACTAAACCCAATTTGTAGTGTTTTATCACTCATCCCCTCCCACACTTTCCCCAAAGCCCATTGTATCATTCTTATGCATTTGCGTCCTTATAGCTTAGCTCCCACATATCAGTGAGAACACATGATATTTGGTTTTCCATTCCTGAGTTACTTCACTTAGAATAGTAGTCTCCAGTTCCATCCAGGTTGCTGCAAATGCCATTAATTCACTTCATTTTATTACTGAGTAGTATTCCATTGTATATATAGCACAATTTCTTTATCCACTTGTTGACTGATGGGCATTTGGGCTGGTTCCATATTTTTGTAATTGCGAATTGTGTGCTATAAACGTGAGTGTGCAAGTAATGACTTCTTTTCCTCTGGATAGGCATAGGGGGATTACTGGGTCAAATGATAGTTCTACTTTTAGTTCTTTAAGGGATCTCCACATTGTTTTCCATAATGGTTGTGCTAGTTTACATTCCCAACAGCAGTGTAGAAGTGTTCCATTTTAACCGCATCCATGCTAACATCTATTATTTTTTAATTTTTTGAATACGGCCATTCTTGTAGGAGTAAGGTGGTATTTTATTGTGGTTTTGATTTGCATTTCCCTGATCGTTAGTGATGTTGAGCACTTCTTCATATGTTTCTTGGCTGTTTGTATATCTTCTTTTGAGAATTGTTTATCCATGTCCTTAGCCCACTTTTTGATGGAACTGTTTGTGTTTTTTCTTGCTAATTTGTTTGAGTTCCTTGTTGATTCTGGGTATTAGTTCTTTTTTGGATGTGTAGATTGTGAAGATTTTCTCCCATTGTGTGGGTTGTCTGTTCACTATGCTGACTGCTCCTTTTGCTGTGCAGAAGCTCTTTAATTAAGACCCACCTATTTATCTTTGTTTTTGTTGCACTTACTTTTTGGTTCTTGGTCATGAAGTCTCTGCCTAAGCCAATGTCTAGAAGGATTTTCCGATGTTACCTTCTATAATTTTTATTGTTTCAGGTCTTAGATTTAAGTTCTTCATCTGTCTTGAGTTGATTTTTGTGTAAGGTGAGTGACGAGAATCTAGTTTCATTCTTCTACGTGTGTCTTGCCAATTATTCCAGCATCATTTGTTGAATATGGTGTCCTTTCCCCACTTTATGTTTTTGCTTTATCAAAGATCAGTTGGCTATAAGTATTTGGGTTTATTTCTGGGTTTTCTATTCTGTTCCATTGGTCTATGTGCCTACTATTATATCAGTGCCATGCTGTTTGGTGACTATGGGTTTATAGTATAGTTTGAAGTCAGTTAATGTGATGCCTCCAGATTTGTTCTTTTTGTAAGTCTTGTTTTGGCTATGCAGGCTCATTTTGGTTCCATATGAATTTTTAGGATGTTTTTTCTAGTTCTGTGAAGAATGATGGTGGTATTTTGATGGGAATTGCATTGAATTGGTAGACTGCTTTTGGCAGTATGGTCATTTTCACAATATTGATTCTACCCATCCATGAGCATGGGATGTGTTTTCATTTGCTTGTGTTGTCCATGATTTATTTCAGCCATGTTTTGTAGTTTTCCTTGTGGAGGTCTTTCACCTCCTTGATTAGGTATATTCCAAAGTATTTTTTTTTTTTTTTTTTTTTGCAGCTATTGTAAAAGAGATTGAGTTCTTGATTTCGTTCTCAGCTTGGTCACTGGGTTGGTGTATAGCAGAGCTACTGATTTACATACATTAATTTTGATGAATTAGTTTTATGAAACTTGATGAATTAGTTTTATCAGTTCTGGGAGCTTTTTGGAGATGTCTTTAGGGTTTTCTAAGTATACAATCATATCATCAGGAAACAGTGACAGTTTGACTTCCTCTTTACCGATATGAATACCCTTTACTTCTTTCTCTTGTCTGTTGGCTCTCCCTAGGACTTCCAGTACTATGTTGAATAGAAGTGGTGAGAGTGGACATCCTTGTCTTGTATCAGTTCTCAGAGGGAATGTTTTCAACTTTCCCCCGTTCAATATTATGTTTGCTGTGGGTTTGTCATAGATGGATTTTATTATATTATACATTACGGAGGTATGTCCCTTGTATGCTGACTTTGCTGAGGGTTTTAACCATTAAAGGATGCTGGATTTCATCAAATATTTTTCTGCATCTATCAAGATGATCATGTGAGTTTTAGTTTTAATTCTGTACATGTGGTGTATTAAATTTATTACACTGCATCCCTGGTAAGAAACCCACTTAATCATAGTGGATTATCTTTTGTTTGTTTGTTTGTTTGTAGAAATCCATTTTATTTTATTTTATTTTATTTTATTTTATTATTATTATACTTTAAGTTCTAGGGTACATGTGCATAACGTGCAGGTTTGTTACATATGTATACTTGTGCCATGTTGGTGTGCTGCACCCATCAACTCGTCAGCACCCATCAACTCGTCATTTACATCAGATAAAACTCCCAGTGAAATCCCTCCCCTCCCCGTCCCCATGATAGGCCCCAGGGTGTGACCCTCCCCTTCCCCCGTCCAAGTGATCTCATGGTTCAGTT
>NW_016807134.1:746948-773058 GCF_001698545.2 Rhinopithecus bieti | reverse complement strand
TGGTTGTTGTTGTTGTTTAGCTGTGCCCTGTCTCCAGAGGTGGAGTCTACAGAGACAGGCAGGCTTCTTTGAGCTGCTGTGAGCTCCACCCAGTTTGAGCTTCCCAGCAGCTTTGTTTACCTCCTTAAGCCTCAGCAATGGCGGACAACTCTCCCCCAGCCTTGCTGCTGTCTTGCTGTTAGATCGCAGACTGCTGTGCTAGCAGTGAGGGAGGCTCCATGGGCCTGGGACCCTCCCGGCCAGGTGTGGGATATAATCTCCTGGTGTGCCCGTTTGCTAAGACCCTTGGTAAAGCGCAGTTGGGGTGGGAGTTACCCGATTTTCCAGGTGTTGTGTGTCTCAGTTCCCCTGGCTAGGAAAGGGGATTCCCTTCCCCCTTGTGCTTCCCAGGTGAGGTGATGCCTCGCCCTGCTTCAGCTCTCGCTGGTTGGGCTGCAACAGCTGACCAGCACCGATTGTCCGGCACTCCCTAGTGAGATGTACCCAGTACCTCAGTTGAAAATGCAGAAATCACCTGTCTTCTGTGTTGCTCGTGCTGGGAGCTGGAGACTGGAGCTGTTCCTATTCAGCCATCTTGCTCCGCCAGCGGATTATCTTTTTGACATGCCGTTGGATTTGCTTAGCTAGTATTTTGTTAAGGATATTTCCATCTATGTTCATCAGGGATATCGGTCTGTAGTTTTCTTTTTTGCTTATGTCCTTTCCTGGTTTTGGTAATAGAGTGATACTGTCTTCATAGAATGAATTGGGGAGGGTTCCCTCTTTCTGTATCTTGTGGAATAGTATTAATAGGATTTGTACCAATTCTTCATTGCATAGCTCTTCTTTGTGTAGCTTTGAAGGTTGTTTTAGAGTTGATTTCCAATTTTATTCCACTGTTGTGTGACAGAGTACTTGATATAATTTCAATTTTCTTAAATTTATTAACTTGTCTTGTGGCCTATCCTATGGTCTATCTTGGAGAAAGTTCCATGCACTAATGAATAGAATGTGCATTCTGAGGTTGTTGGGTAGAAGGTTCTGTAAATATCTGTTAAGTTCATTTGTTCTAGGGTATAGTGTAAATCTATTGTTTTTTATTGACTTTGTGTCTTGATGACCTGTCTAGTGCTGTTAGTGTGGTCTTGAAGTTCCCCACCATTATTGTGTTGCTATCTCATTTATTTTTATTTATTTTTTTTTTTTTGAGATGGAGTTTCACTCTTATCACCCAGGCTGGAGCACAATGGCATGATCTCAGCTCACTGCAAACTCCACCTTCCAGGTTCAAGTGATTCTCCTGCCTCAGTCTTCTGAGTAGCTGGGATTACAGGCATGCACCACCACGTCTGGCTAATTTTGTATTTTTAGTAGAGACAGGGTTTCTCCATATTGGTCAGGCTGATCTCGAACTCCTGACATTAGGTGATCCACCCACCTTGGCCTCCCAAAGTGCTGGGATTACAGGCGTGAGCCATCGCACCAAGCACTATCTCATTTCTTAAGTCTAGTAGAAATTGTTTTATAAATTTGGGAGCTCCAGTCTTAGGTGCATATATATTTAGGATTTTGATATTCTCCTGTGGGACAAGGCCTTTTGTCATTGTATAATGGCCCTCTTTGTTCTTTTTAACTGCTGTTGCTTTAAAGTTTGTTTTGTCTGACATAAAAATAGTTACTTCTGCTTACTTTTGGTGTCCATTTTCATTAATGTCTTCTTTTCACCCTTTTACCTTATTTGAGTCCTTATGTATTAGATGAGTCTCTTGAAGGCAGCAGATACTTAGTTGGTGAATTCTTATCCATTGAGCAATTCTGTGTTTTGTAAGTGGCGCATTTAGGTCATTTACATTCAACATTAGTGTTGAGATGTGAGGTACTATTCCATTCATCATGTTATTTGTTACCTGAATGTCTTGTTTTTTGTTGTTGTTTATTTATTGTATTTTTGTTTTATAGGTCCTGTGAGATTCATGCTTTAAAGAGGTTCTGTTTTCATGTGCTTCCAGATTTTGTTTCAAGATTTAGAGCTCCTTTTAGCAGTTCTTGTAGTGGTGGCTTGGTAGTGGTGAATTCTCTCAGCATTTGTTTGTCTGAAAAAGACTGTATCTTTCCTTCATTTATGAAGCTTAGTTTTACTGGATACAAAATCATTGGCTGATGATTGTTTTTGTTAAAGGAGACTGAAGATAGGGCCCCAGTCCCTTCTAGCTTGTAGGGTTTCTGCTGAGAAATCTGCTGTTAATCAGATAGGTTTTCCTTTATAGGTTACCTGATGCTTTGCCTCATAGTTCTTAAGATTCTTTCCTTTGTCTTGACTTTAGATAACCTGATGACAATGTGCCTAGGCGATGATCTTTTTGTGATGAATTTCCCCTGTGTTCTTTGAGCTTCTTATATTTGGATGTCTAGAGCTCTAGCAAGGCTGGGGAAAGTTTTTTAATTCCCCCAAATATGTTTTCCAAACTTTTAAATTTCCTCAGGAATGCTGATCTTTCTCAGGAATGCCAATTATTACCAGATTTTGTCATTTAACATAGTCCCAAACTTCTTGGGGGTTTCTTCATTTTAAAATTATTTTTTCTTGTCTTTGTTGGATTGGGTTATTTCAAAAACCTTGTCTTTGAGCTCTGAAGTTCTCTCTTCTGCTTGTTCAATTCTATTGCTGAGACTCTCCAGTACATTTTGCATTTCTCTAAGTGTGTCCTTTATTTCCTGAAGTTGTGATTGTTTTTTATTTATGCTATCTCTTTCACTGAAGATTTCTCCCCTCATATCTTGTATCATTTATTTGATTTCCTTACGTTGGACTTCACCTTTCTCTGGTGCCTGCTTGAATAGCTTAATAATTGACCTTCTGAGTTCTTTTTCTGGTGATTCAGAGTTTTCTTCTTGGTTTGGATCCAGTCTTAGGTGTATATATATTTAGGATTGGTGGTGAGCTAATGTGACTTTTTGGGGTGTTAAAGGACCTTCTTTTGTCGTATTACCAGAATTGTTTCCCTGGTTCCTTCTCATTCAGGTGGGCTATGTCAGAGGGGAGATCTGGAGCTCAAGGCTGCTGTTCAGACTCCTTTGTGCCACGGGGTACTCCCTTGATGTAATACTCTCCCACTTTTCCTAGGGATGTGGCTTCCTGAGAGCAAAACTGTAGTGACTGTTATTTCTCTTCTGAATCTAGCCAGCAAGCAGGGCTACCAGGCTCTGGGCTGGTACTGGGGGGTGTCTGCACAGAGTCCTGTGAGGTGAACTGTGTTCAGTTCTCTCAGCTGTGGATACTAGCACAGTATTTGAGCTGTCTCTTGGGTCCCGCAGGAGCAATCCACTTCCTTCAAAGGGTCTGTGGATTCTCTCGGCTTTTCTGGTGTATTCCTGCAGTAGTTTTTGGAGCAAAAGTCCACAATGCTAGTCTCCACATTCTGCTCTGTCCATCTAGAGTGGGAACTGCAATTTAGTCCTGCCTCATATCTGCCATTTTTTTTCAGTCACCTGTCAGTTGAGAAATGTATTCTACTTTCCTTTGGATAACTGGAAGCTAACTAAAGTTAAATTTAATTTTTAATTTAATGTTTAATATTAAGACAACTTAAAAGACTTATCCCAGGAGCTTAATGCAATTATTAAAGTCATTGAAAATGAAACTAGGGAACTTTGAAAAATACCAATGCCTACGCTCCACTGTGGACCAATTAAATCAGAATCTCTGACAATTAGGGCCCTGACCTTGGTATTTTGAAAATGTTCCCCAGGTGATTCTGAGATAGCCAAGGTTGAGAATAAATGCTCTAAATATATTTGAATTTTTTGGTTTTCCTGTTTTATACATGTTTTGATAATGAAATGATCATTCCATCATCTTTGGAAATAAATGCCTTCATAAGTTGGAAGTAACTAATTATTTCAGTAAAAATAAATGTATGTTATCAAAGCCATGGAGACACTTGATATCATCTTCCTAGACTGTAAGCACATGGAGAGCAGGTACTATGTGTTACTTAGACATTCATTAGGATAGGCAATGTTGTGCTACAGAAACAAACAAACAAACACAAAATACACAAATTGCTCCCCTCCCAATTCTTAGATGATTAATAAAACAGAAGTTTATTTCTCACTTCTGTAAAGTAAGTGTGCTGTGACTCTAGGTGACACTTCAGGGCACCAGTTCTCTGTGGGTGACTCATGTGCCGCTCCACATCAGCATATGGTCTCAGGATCACTGAGACAAGGGAAGAGAGGTTGTAGAGTTCAGAATTGACAACTGACACATGACACTTCTGTTCAGTTTTTTTGGTCACCTGACCATACGTAACTTCAAAAAAAAGGGGGAAAGGGCTGCGCACAGTGGCTCATGACTGTAATCCCAAAACTTTGGGATGTCAAGGTGGGAGGATCACTTGAGTCCAGGAGTTCAAGACCAGTCTGGGCAACATAGTGAGGCCCTGTCTCTACTAAAACAAACAAACAAACAAAAGAATTAGTTAGGCCGGTGGCATGTGCCTGTAGTCTCAGCTATTCAGGAGGCTGAAGGGTGAGGATTACATGGGCGCAGGAGTTTGAGCCTGCAGTGAGCTATGATTGTGCCACTGTAATCCAATCTGGGCAACAGAGTGAGACCCTGTCTCTATAAAATAGGTGGGGAGAATGTAATCCTTTGAGTACGTGGAAGTTGAAGAAAATTAGATATTGATGAACATTAGTAATATCTAGTCTGTTTGGCTTTCTATTTCTGCACTTCCCCCAATAACTGTCATAGCGTGAGAACTTACTAGATATTCAGGAATCCACATTAAGTTATCTCTCTCTTATCCTTACAGGATATGTTCCAATCACCAGTGGATGCCTGAAACCTATATATATAATACTGAGCCCTATATATACTATGTTTTTTCTGTACATGCATGTCTATGATGAAGTTTAATTTATAAATTAGGCACTGTATGAGACTAACAATGATAATTAATAATAAAACAGAAGAGTTAGAACAGCTATCACAATATACTGTAATAAAAATTATGTGGATGTGATCTCTCTTTTCCCTCAGCTACTAAGTGACTGAGGGCAGGTAGTGTCTATAGCCACGTGCAGGTCAAAGGGATGATTCACTTCCCAAATGGGACAGAGTGGGATGGCATAAGATTTCATCATGCTACTGAGAATGGAAAGCAATTAAAAATATATAAATTGTTTATTTCTGGAACTTTTACTAATTATTTTGGACCACAGTTGACCTTGAGTAACAAAACTACAGAAAGTGAAATTGTGGATAAGGGGCAACTATGGTACCACATTTTCTTCACTGTTGGAGATTATGCATCATTGTGTGTGTTCATGCACGTGTGTGTATGTGTATTTTTCTCTCCATGCAGGTGCATCTCAGCATACTGAGTCTGCGAGTCTATAGCTCTGCAGATTTGTTACCTCTGGGAGTGGAAGAGCAGAGCTGGGATCCCCATACCTATAGCTGTGAGATCCAAGGTGACCTCAACCACAATGATAGTGCCACTGAAGAGTAGCTCCCTTGACACCACAGATACTCCAACTACTCATTGATCCTCACTCATGTTTTCAGACTTTTCTCATTTACACTCAATAAAAAAGCAAATAGAACTTTCGGAGTGTTTGAATAACTGGGAATGATAGCCTCACCAAGTAGACACATAAAATTGACCCACCTTGGGAAGAACAGTGAACGCATTATTCAAAAATATCACAATAAGTTTCAGGAAGGAGACAAATCATTCTATTTTCTATAGATTAAAAAAAAAATCATTTTGCAACAAACCCAGATAAGTCTGTTGTGAGTTTAGTAATGTGGTTCCATGGATTGCTCCCCGGGGTCAGATACACACCCAACAAAACCCAAGATAAGTTGCTTGGTCGTGAGTCAGTAATGTGGTTCCGGGATTGCTCGCCCGGGGTCAGACTGACACACCAACAAACCCAGATAAGTTCTGTCGTGAGTCGTAATGTGGTTCCTGGATTGGCTCCCGGGTCAGATACATACCACTGGCTAGTACTGTCCTGCCCACTCCCAGGATCTGCATTAGCTCTGAGAATGGTGGACTTGTACTAGAAAGGGAGGGACAGCTGCCCGAAAGGTCAAGCCTCTCAAGAATCATTGCCCAGTGACCTGACAAGCATTCTGCACTTCCACAATCCCAGGCTGTTCAGGTGTCACCACCTCAAAAGGAAGGTTCACTGTGACAGAGGGAAGTTCCACAGGACAAACTCCACAGAAACCTCCTTCCTGAGACAAATTAGAATGAGAACATTTTTATTAGGTAGAGAGAAAATGAGGGACAGACTCATATTCTATTCGGACACTAAGCTTTTCACTGGAAAGCACCCATTTGTTATTTACGTTTTATAAAATCCCCAGTTGAAAAATTAGATTGTGATCCAGGTTGTTCCAACCATATTGTAAAAATTGTTTAATAAGCTAACTGAGTACGCAAATAATCATTTTTCTTGTCGTCCACATCCCACATTGACAGGTCTGGATATCTCTTTAAGAAGAATTGTTTTTTTTTTTTTTTTTTTTTTTTTTTCTTTTTTTGAGACAGAGGTCTCACTCTGGTCACCGCGGGCTGGAGTACACAGTGGTGCGATCTTGCCTCACTGAAATCTCTGCCTCCCAGGTTCAAGCTATTCTCCTGCCTCAACCTCCAAGTACCTGGGATTACAGGTGCCCACCACCACGCCTGGCTAATTTTCATATTTTCAGTAGAGATGGGGTTTCTCCATATTGGTCAGGCTGATCTTGAACTCTTGACCTCAAGTGATCTACACACCTTGGTCTCCCAAAGTGCTGGGATTACAGGTGTGAGCCACTGCACCCAGCCAGGATTGATTTGACTTTAAAGCAAAAGCATCTGTTTCAAAACTACATTTATTCGAGTTAAGTAAATTTGTTAATTCTTGTGTCAACTCAGTATAATTAACATCAAATTAATAAGTGAAAATGTCAGTTCTTTAGTCACACCAGCCACATTGTGGGTACTCAATAACCATATGTCACCAGTGGCCACTATTTTGGACAGCATGGATATAGAAGATAAAATACTGCTTCTGTATAATGCAGTCACATGTATTTACAGCTGTAAACTCTAGCCACATCAAGGCAATGGCCAAGGTCAGGGCAGTGAATAGCATTTGCTTTTCCTCTACCTAGCTTGTAAGTTTTATACTTTATGGGCATATTTGTAATCACCTGATATATTCTTGCCTGCTGCACAGATAAACCCAATTCACTGAGACAGTGTGATTGCAGTAAAGAAAGAGTTTAGGCCAGGTGCAGTGGCTCATGCATGCCTGTAATCCCAGCACTTTGGGAGGTCAAGGTGGGTAGATCACAAGGTCAGGAGATTGAGACCAGCCTGGCCAATATGGTGAAACCTCGTCTCTACTAAAAATACAAAAATTAGCCAGGTGTGGTGGCATGTGCCTGTAGTCCCAGCTACTCAGGAGGCTGAGTCCGAAGAATTGCTTGAACCCAGGAAGCAGAGGTTGCAGTGAGCTGAGATCATGCCACTGAACTCTGGCCTGGGTGACAAAGTGAGACTCTGCCTAAAAAAAAAAAAGTTTAATTAACTTAAGGCTGGTCAAGCAGAAAGGCTGGATTTATTACCCAAATCAGTCTCCCTGAGAACTCAGAGGCTAGGCTTTTGTGATTTGGTGGGTAAGGGGCTAGGGAATGGGTGCTGCTGATTGGTTGGTGGTGAAATTATTGGGGTATGGAAAATGGTCCTTGTGTACTGAGTCTGCCTCTGGGTAGAGGTGGGCACAGTACCAGCTGAGTCACGAGTCACAGGTCTGGGTGGGATCAATCAGTTGCCAGACTGCAAAAATCTGAAAAACATCTCAAAAGCCTAACTTTAAGTTCGTAATACTGATGTTCTCTATAGGAGCAATTGAGGAAGTCACAAATCTTGTGACCTCTGGCCATGACTCCTGAGCGATAAGGGATTATAGAAACTATGCCTGACCGGGCATGAGGGCTCATGCTTGTAATCCCAGCACGTTGGGTGGCTGAGGCAGTAGGATCAATTGAGCCCAAGAGTTCAAGACCAGCCTGGGAAACCTAACGAGACCCCATCTGTTACCAAAAAAAAAAAAAAAAAAAAAAGAAAGAAAGAAAAGAGGAGAAAATAAAGAAAGAAAAAGAAAACTACACTGACATTTTAGCAAAATTCAGGCCCCTCCAATAATCCTAATCTTATAGCTTTTCATTAGTAAGGAGGGATTAGGTTTAGGGAGGGACTATTATCATCCTTGCTTCAAAATTAAATTATAAACTAACTTCTTTCCGTGGTTAGCATGGCCTACACCCTACACACAGGAATGAGTGAGGACAGCCAGCTTGCAAGGGTAGAAGTAAGACAGAGTCAGCCGTGCTAACTTTCTCTCATTACAGTCTTTGCAAAGGTGGGTCCTACTGATTCTAATTGATTGACTGCCAGGCTAGCCTCCTTGCTAGTCCAGGGCCTTGGACATATCACCCAAGGGTCTTTCTGTGAAAGACACTCAAATATTTGTTCAATGATTCCTAATTTTATCCATTACTTATTTGTAGCTTTAAAAATAACGTTTGAATCTTAACTTGTTTCACCTTGAGTGAATTTTGTTTCTACACCTCTTCAAAGAAAAGGAAGATTGAAGGGCTCTTTCACTCCTCCATTAACTCCTGCAACATGAATTTGATATACTCTCTTTTGCTATAATTCAGCTTTGTGATTTCTGAAATGGTATCACCTGAAAGCCACTTAAGCCAAGACCATTGAAATGTTATAGGAAATATATGAACCTAGGACTGACTATATTTTTTGGCTTTGCTCATGTCTCTTCCAACTCTAAAATTTTATGATTTAATAATTTTGGAAATGTGTCAAGGAGAGACTTAGTGTAATTCAAAATAAATTTCAAATCTGAGGTGTCCTGTTTTCCTTTTAGATAATTAGCTTAACAAATATAAAGTTTTGAATCTTAAATATAATTTTCATGTTTTGCTCTATCAAAAACACAATGGCAAAATAACAGTGGAAATGCATTTCTCAAAGGAAACTGCCCTAAATTACTTCAGCAATTCCTTTTGATAAATCTTTAGACATCTGTGTATATTATTAAAAGATCAACCAGCAGGAAAGGTATAATTTTATCTGGGTGAAAGTCTTTAGTTTTAAGGTAATAAAGACAGATGAATAACAGCATTTTCAGATACAGCCTATTCTGAACAATGAGCTTTGACAGAACCCTGCTAGAAATGTATTCTTTGTGCTTGAGTCTTCCGATGAAAGTTTCCAGCTTGAAGCAACGGATTCAGGTACTATATTATTTATGCTTCTGCCATAATTCTAAATGGACCCTTTTAAATCAAGAGCTAGCACATCTTCATAGGAAACGTCAAACTTGTACACCCCCCCATACCATCTAATTATAAAATTGAACATGATCAAAGAGAATAAAAGAAATTAAAAAGAGTTTCTTTAGTACTTAACAGATGAGCCATTTGATTGGTCTCTGTGTCTTATAGTTTTTGTTTACAAGAACGCTCGGTGGAGCAGGGACCTTGTTTATATTTGGTGTTCCCAGGATGCTTGAGTACAGTGAAACTTAATAAGAGCTTGTTTAACAAAGTGGCATTCAAGTTGAAGCTCAGTCAGGCAGCCAAATTCCCCTTGCAAGCATTAAGCTATACTTATAGTGTACTTACAGGATATTTTATGTGGAATTATAAAAGTTTACACTTCTAGCCAGGTGCAGTGGTGCACACCTGTAATCCCAGCACTTTGGGAGGCTGAGGTGGGCAAATCATTTGAGGTCAGGAGTTTGAGACCAGCCGGGCCAACATGGTGAAACCCCGTCTCTACTAAAAATTAAAAAAAAAAAAAGTTAGCTGGGCGTGGTGGCAGGTGCCTATAATCCCAGCTACTGGGAGGCTGAGGCAGGAGAATCACTTGAACTCAGGAGGTGGAGGTTGCAGTGAGCGGAGATCATGCCACTGTACTCCAGCCTGGGCAACCGAGCGAGGCTCTGTCTCAAAAAAAAAAAAAAAAAGTTAACACTTCTATACTTCTTTTGTCTGGGTCTAACTATCTTTAGAGTTTCTCTCTTCATTCATACTGAGATCTGGATAAGAGGCACATACAAATCACACTTTCCCTTTTATTGCCAGAAAAGAATCTTCAAATGTCAGGCTTCAACTCTACCATGTTTTTCTCCTTCACTGAAACAAGTGATGCGAGTTGAAACGACTACTGAATAAGTACTCTCATAAGGGCCTGTTGTTTTCCATGAAAGAAAATATATTTGCAGACCTGTGAGCACCAAGGGATTGCAATCAGGGGAAGGTTCAAGTTTTCTTCCTTCAGCAATGGATTGCTTAAAGCCCCTTTAGGTAAACATAAAAGACTCATAAAGTCAGCATGTTTCATTTCAAGAACAGCTTTTTCCTACTAAACTGCTCCTACTATATGGAAATTCTGGGGATGTCAATGTTTGTATGCCCAACTGAGTATCTCTTATAAAATACCCTTTTCCCAAGCCCTCACATTAATAATTTCTGACATATAAAACATTAAGAGTTCAGATTTAATTAATTGAGGACATTTAGGAAGGCTAATTTGAAAGTGTATAATATGGTTAAGCTTTGTGTCCCCACCCAAATCTCATCTTGAATTGTAATCCTGATAACCCCCACAGTACCCATGTGTCAAGGGAGAGACCAGGTGGAGGTTATTGAATCATGGGGGTGGTTTCTCCCATGCTGTTCTAATGATAGTGAGTGAGTTCTCACGAGATCTGATGGTTTTATAACAGGCTCTGCCCCCCTTTGCTTGGCACTTCTCCTTCCTGACACCTTGTGAAGGAGGTGTCCTGCTTCTTCTTTGCCTTCTGTCATGATTGTAAGTTTCCGGAGGCCTCCCCAGCCATGCTTAACTGTGAGTCCATAAACCTTTTTCCTTTATAAGTTGTCCAGTCTCAGGCAGTTCTTTATATCAGTGTAAAAACAGACTAACACAGTAAATTGGTTCTGAGGTAGTGGGGTGCCACGGTAAGGATACTCCAAAACGTGGAAGCAACTTTGGAACTGGGTAACAGGCAGAGGTTGGAACAGTTTGGAGGGCTAGGAGAAGACAGGAAGATGTGGGAAAGTTTGGAACCTCCTAGAAACACACTGAATGGCTTTGACCAAAATGCTGATGATGATATGGACAATGAAATCTATGCTAAAGTGGTCTCAGATGGAGATGAGGGACTTGTTGGGAACTGAAGTAAAGGTCACTCTTGCTATGCTTCAGCAAAGTGACTGGTGGCATTTTGCCCCCACCCTAGAGATCTGTGGAACTTTGAACTTGAGAGAGATGATTTAAGGTATCTGGTGGAAGAAATTTCTGAGCAGCAAAACATTCAAGAAGTGATTTGGATGCTGTTAAGAGCATTCAGCTTTATTTATTCACAAAGATATGGTTTGGAATTGGAACTCATGTTTAAAAGGGAAGCAGAGCATAAACGTTCAGAAAATTTGCAGCCTGACAATGAAGTACAAAAGAAAAACCCATTTTCTGAGGAGAAATTCAAGCCTGCTGTAGAAATTTGCATAAGTAAGGAGGAGCCAAATGTTAATTGCCAAGACAATGGGAAAATGTCTCCAGGGTATGTCAGAGAGCTTTGTAGTAGCGCCTCCCATCACAGGCCTGGAGGGCTAGAAGGAAAAAAATGGTTTTATGGGTGGGGGCCCAGGGCCCCCCTACTCTGTGCAGCCTAGTGACTTGTCACCCAGTATCCCAGCTACTTTAGTCATGGCTAAAAGGGTCCAAGGTACAGCTCAGGCTGTGGTTTCAGAGGTGTGCTGCAGGGGTGGAGCCCTCATGGAGAACCTCTGCTAGGGCAGTGTGGAAGGGAAATGTGGGGTGTGGGCCCACACACAGAATCCCCACTGGGACACTGCCTAGTGGAGCTGTGAGAAGAAGGCCACCATCCTTCAGACCCCAGATGGTAGATCCACTGACAGCTTGCACTGTGCACTTGGAAAAGCCACAGACACTGAATGCCAGCCTGTGAAAGCTATACCCTGCAAAGCCACAGGGGTGGAGCTGCCCAAGGCTATAGGAGCCCACCTCTTGCATCAGTGTGACCTCGAAGTGAGACGTGGAGTCAAAGGAGATCATTTCAGAGCTTTAACATTTGACTACCCCACTGGATTTCAGACTTGCCTGTAGCCCCTTTGTTTTGGTCAATTTGTCCCATTTGGAACAGCTGTATTTACCCAATGCCTGTAGCCCCATTGTATCTAGGAGGTAACTAACTTGCTTTTGAGTTTACAGACTCATAGGTGGAAGAGACTTGACTTATCTTAGATGAGACTTTGGACTTGGACTTTTGTGTTAATGCTGGAATGAATTAAGACTTTGAGACCAGGTGTGGTGGGTCATGCCTGTAATCCCAGCATTTGGGAGGCCAAGGGAGGCAGATTACTTGAGGTCAGGAATCGAGACAAGCCTAGCCAAGATGGTGAAACCCCATCCCTACAAAAATACAAAAAATTAGCTGGGCATGGTGGTGCATGCCTGTAATCCCAGCTGTTTGGGAGGCTGAGGCAGGAGAATCACTTGCAGCTAGGAGGCAGATGTTGCAGTGAGCCAAGATCATGCCACTGCACTCTAGCCTGGGCAACAGAGCAAGATTCCATCTCAAAAAAACAAAACAAAACAAAACAAAACGAAAAAACCTTTGGAGGACTCTTGGGAAGGCATGATTGGTTTTGAAATGTGAAAGGGACATGAGATTTGGGAGGGTCCAGGGACAGGTGGAATTATATGGTTAGGCTTTGTGTCCCCACCCAAATCTCAGGGGAGTGGTTTCCCCCATGCTGTTCTCTGATAGTGAGTTCTTATGAAATCTGATGGTTTTCTAATCAGCTCTCCCCCTCTTAGCTCAGCACCCCTTTCTGCTGCCTCGTGAAGGTCCCTTGCTTTCTTTTTGCCTTTTGCCATGATTGTAAGTTTCCTGGAACCTATCCAGCCATGCTGAACTGTGAGTCAGTTAAACCTCTTGCCTTTATAAATTACCCAGTCTTGGGCAGTTTTTTATTGCAGTATGAAAATGGACCTTTCATTACCTAAAGTGGATTCCAATTTGAAACTTATCATGTTGATGCTGAATACTCATTTCCAGTGATGCTAGGTAAGCACCAGCATGTTGTTACTGCTGGGATAAATAAGTGCACTGTAGTTCTAGGAAGATATGCTTTGTGGAGCATATTTTCACAAGTAATTATTAGTAAATATGTCTGTGTCAGGGTGAAAATATAGGAGAGCATTACATTTGCATTTTAGCATTTATGTCTTTTCTAAATAATAACAATTTATCATTTATGCTTACCACATTTATATTAAAAAAGATTTAGAAGGAGGGAGGTGAGGGTTGAAAAATTACCTATTGGGTACAATGTTCACTACTGGGGTGACAGGTACACTAAAAGTCCAGACTCCATCACTACACAATATATGCATGTAAGAAACCTGCACTTGTACCCCCTACATCTGCTTTTAAAAAAATAATCTGAGAATAATCTACTTTGAGAATAGGAGAGAATTATCTTTTTCCTTTTTTCTTAAATTAGAACAAAATTTATTAGTTAATTATCTAGGTCTGTTTTGCTACAACTTTGGAATGGTGTGACCAAACAAATCAATGCTCCTGGCTGGTTGCATTGGTTTTCTAAAAATGGAGTGAAGAGAAGAAAGAGGACTTACATTTCTATTGCTTTAATTTCTTATGCAATAGTGATGTTGATTTTTCAGAGCATGTCTCCTCAAAATAGTCCAGATCTTCTGTCATCACAATCCTAATTGGAGAAAACTTAGAATTTAAACATCTTTTTAAGTTTTTGATTCTGAGTGATATGGTTTGTCTGTGTCCCCACCAAAATCTCATCTTGAATTCCCATGTGTTGTGGGAGGGTCCTGGTGGGAGGTAACTGAATCATGGGAGCAAGTCCTTCCCACTGATTCACATGATAGTGAATAAGTCTCATGAGATCTGATGGTTTTAAAAAGAGAACTTCTCCTGCACAAGTTTTCTCTCTTTGCCTGCTGCCATCCGTGTAAGATGTGACTTGCTCCTCCTTGCCTTCCACCATGATTGAGGCTTCCCCAACCACATGAAACTGTAAGTCCAATTACACCTCTTTCTTTTGTAAATTGTCCAGTCTTGAGTATGTCCTTATCAGCAGCATGAAAACGGGCTAATACACTGAGGAAAGGGAGAAGTAAAGGTATTTACATTTGCCATTAAATGTCTAATATGTGGCAAGTGGTTTATAAAGGTTATCACTTTAAAACTTCACAAACTCTCTGGAATTTAAGAACCTAGCTAACCAACACTAAATAACACAACTAGTGATGACGGAGCACAGATTTGAACCCTAAAATATCTGCTTTAAAATCTTGTATACTTTCCAATATACTATACTACCTCCACTAGTTAAGAATCACCCCTCACGTTGAAATGTAATATAGATGGCCTTGAGATGCCAAAAATGAGATATCTATATCTATAGCTCTGTCTATATCCATAGATTTTTAGTGTTCAATACCTTTTTTCTTCTTAATCTTACAACTTCTTGAGGGTAGGGTCAATGTTTCATGCTCTTTATATCTGCTGCAAACATTGGTTAGACTTGTCAAGAGCACAGTGCCTTGATGGTGTCTGATAGACTAATTGCTTACAGTTCATTGTTAATCCCCAGGCTTCTTCATTTCCTGGGTTCAAATAAGGTCAATATTGATAATAATTTCTCAAATTCCACTGCCTTCTTCACTTGTATTCTGAAGGACCTCAATTTAAAATCTCTCCTAATGATTTCCAGGGACCCCTGGAGATGTTTCATGTCAGTGCAGAGTTTAGTTAAGATGTTTAGTTGTAGACTGCCTTGACTATGTCCTTGGACTGAATCTGAGAAATACCACTCACTCTGTGATATGGTTTGGCTCTGTGTCCCCACGCAAATCTCATCTTGAATTGTACTCCCATAATTCCCACATGTTGTGGGAGGGGCCGAGTGGGAGGTAATTGAGTCATGGGGACTGGTCTTTTCCATGCTATTCTTGTAATAGTGAATAAGTCTCATGAGATCTGATGGTTTTAAAAAGGGGAGTTTCCCTGCACAAGATCTCTCTTCTCTTGTGTGCTGCCATGTGAGATGTGCCTTTCACCTTCTGCCATGATTGTGAAACCTCTCCAGCCACATGGAACTGTACGTCCATTAAAACCTCTTTATCTTCCCAGTCTCAGGTATGTCTTTATCAGCAGTGGGAAAACTGACAAATACACTCTGCAAATCATTCATTCACCTGGTATTTTACTTTTTTTTTCCTTTTGGTTCACCACTAAGAGTCATAGCAGCCAGTATTTGCTTGCATGTGTGTTTTTTCTTTTTCTTTCTTTTCTTTTCTTTTTTTTTTTTTTTTTGAGACACAGAGTCTCACTCTGTTACCCAGGCTGGAGTGCAGTGGCATGATCTTGGCTCACTGCAACCTCCGCCTCGTGGGTTAAAGCAATTCTCCTGTCTCAGTGTCTGGAGTAGCTGGGATTATAGACAAGCATCATCACACCCAGCTAATTTTTTGTATTTTTAGTAGAGATGGGGTTTCACCGTGTTAGCCAGGCTGGTCTCGAACTCCTAAACTCAAGTGATCCACCCGCCTCGGCCTCCCAAAGTGCTGGAATTACAGGCATGAGACACCATGCCCAGCTGCAACCAGTATTTTTTAATGCCTCCTTAGTATTTGGTATCAGTTACTGGGAATAGCTAAAGGGTAGGTTTTCCAGAGTTTCCAAAGCTGCAAGGCCTGATGATAGGCGGCCTTTTCCTTATACTTCTGTGTCTCATGAAAGATGAACGTAGCTCCTTCAGGTTTTATCTACAACCTGCCCTCTTCAGGGCTTAACTACCTGTTTGTGAGAGTTAGAGTAAGGAGCAAGTATTTTACTATCCTCTATAAATTCCTCACTCCTTGCAAATCATCTCCACTAAAACCTCAACATTGCATCAGGTACTCTCAGACATGCTTCAATCTCTAGGTACCTTGGTATCTAGGTTTTAGATATCTAGTATATTAGAACTAGGTATCCAGGTATGTAGATATCTAATGTATTGCAAAGGAAAGGTTTCAACATATTTGATTTGGGGCACCATATTGTTTTACACAATTAAGTTGGCATATGTTTGAATTCCCACAACTCTCATTTAATATTCCTATCCAGCTTTACAATGTATCTGCCCTCTTCCTATTCAAAGTTTAGCATTTCCTTCATCTAGGAGCTTGTTAGAAATACAGAAATTTGGTTATTACTCCAGGCTTACTGAATTGGAATCTGAACTACTGTTGACAATTCCACTAGTTAACACCAAAGTAATTCGTATGCATGCCAAAGTTTAAGAGCTTATGATTCTTAGTAGTCTACCATGCCCTGAACTTATTAGGTAATGATGAGCTAGGTAGTTTGAACAAAACCTCCAATGAAACAACTGAAATGAACTGGATAAAATACAAAATGATCTTAAGGAAGTCTCAGACTGAAAGATTTCTCATGTGCCTGGCAGAAGCAAACAAAAATTGCCACAAGGGAATGGTTTCATCATCACAGGACTAAAATTACTTATATACATAGTTTTTAAAGTAGATATCTAACATGCTGTCAGAGATACTAGATGCTCAGAGAACCTAGGGGACATGAATGAGGTCCAGCAAAACAACAGGCCACAGCAATAGACTTTAGATCAACAAATTATTAGATACAAACCAAAAGACAACTGACTATGCTTATTTGAAGAAATATTTAAAATATCTAAACTTGGGTTCAGCCTCCATGACTCACATCTGTAATCTCAGCACTTTGGGAGGCTGAGGCAGGCAGATCACTTGAGGTCAGGAGTTCGAGACCAGTCTGCCCAACATGGTGAAACCCTGTTTGTACTGAAAATACAAAAATTAGCTGGGTGTGGTGGCGCACACCTGTAGTCTCAGCTATTCAGAGGTTGCAGTGTGCTGAGATCGTGCCACTGCACTCTAGCTTGGGCAACAAAGGGAGACTGTCTCAACAAAAAAAATCTATACTTGGAAATGTATTTAGTGAATAGGGAGCTATAATAAAAGTGATGTAATAGATTTTAAAAGAACCAAATAGCTTTTACAACTTCTACAAAAGCTTTGTAGAAGCTTTTGGTTGTAGAACCAAAGAGCTTCTACAACTGAAAAACAGTAACTGAAATTTAGACACAATTGATGAGTTTAACAGCAGGCTAAGCTGAAGAGAGAACGTGTGAACTGGTAAATGGTCAGAAGAAATTATCTAGCATGGAGTGCTACTAGAAGAGTGGATGAAACACAGTGGACAAATCTGCCATGCTTAATTGGAGACATAGAAAGAAAGGAGAGAGTGAGAAGGTACAGAAATGGCTGAGAATTTTTCGGAACTATCTAAGAAACTACCCACAGATTCAAAATGTTTATTAAATGCTATGTATAATTTTAAAATAGCATACCTACTCACATAGTAGCTGAAACATATCCAAGAAAAATCTTGCAATCTATGCTTGAAGAGGAATAAAGGCAAATATTACTGTTACTATGTGGCATAAGACACCACTGAAAACATAGCGGCACAAAACAACAACCTTATGCTAACAAATTCTGGGTGGGTTAGGAATTTAGATAAGACAGACCAGGGATAGTTTATCTCTGCTCAATGGCATGTGCGAGTGGGATGGATGACTTGAAAGCTAGGCTCGCTAGGATTGTCAACAGGAATGCCTACTTGGTTTCTCTAACATGGTAGTTTCAGGCTGATCTGTTACCCAAGAGCAACAGGCAGAAGATGCACTGTGTTTGATGGCCTCGCCTTAGGAGACACCTTGCCTCATTTCAACCAAACACTTTTGTGTGAAGAAGTCAGAACTCCACCTAAATTCAAGCTTAGCGGACATAGACGCTAGCGAATGGGATAAGTGTCAAAAAATCAGCTGCATTAAAAAAAAATCACCTTGAGCTGGGCACAGTGGCTCACACCTGTAATGTCAGCACTTTGGGAGGCTGAGGCATGTGGATCATTTGAACCCAGGAGTTCAAGATCAGCCTGAGCAACATGGTGAGACTCCCTCGCTAAATAAAATAAAATAAAAACAAAAAAATCACCTTATCAAAACCAGGAAAAGCTATGTGCACACTAAGGACAAACCTCCTGAGTAGCATGAATTACTGCAATAACTTAACCAAGTTGTCTGATATGATTTTCATGGTGCTTTATTGAACACCTGTTTTAATAGATTTATGGAGCTACCAGTTACTAGAGGAGAAATCCCTGGCTTATGCAAATTTCATTCTGCAGCAAAATACCAAGACTTCTTGGAGAGACTTTTAATCGCTTTAACTGTTGAGCTCCAATATTAGTTGAACTATATAAACAGATGGTCAGGATGATCTTCTCAATATTTAGAAAGAAATACATTTTAGTCCCAGGAAACCCTAATTCAATAGAACCATGTGAAATGCCACAAATACTTAGTGAACAAGTTAGAAAATGGAAAATAAAATAAAGAAAAAAGCCCATTTATCCTGACCAATCAATTTAATTAGACCACAATAGTCAACAAAATCTAGCCCAACCCTCTAGATTTGGTCATATGTTAACTCTTAAATCAACCTCTTGGCCAAAGAAATAGAATGCAGTGACTGGTTTGACCTAGGTACATATCAACCCCTATAGGCTGCAAAGCCATAAATTTCCCTCTTAAGCAAGCAGATACATAGATGAAAATTAGGAGTCACTGGGATGGGACAAACAGATGTGAGAAGAGTCACCTTCAAGTGTCCATGATAGGAGAAGGTGTACGCCAGGCAGAGCAAACAGCTTATGTAAGGTTCTGCAAGACCATCAATCATCTGGGGGAAAATGGCAAGGAACTGTTATGACTGGAGTAAATAATATCTAATATCCTTGGCCACTGAAATCACAGGAACCAGACTATAATTATGTCACACTGAAAGGAGATTACCTAATTATTTCATTAACAACACTTTTTCAAAATAAACCAGAGACCTGTATTCTTATGGAGCTGAGACAGGAGAAATCTCACAAATATTCTCTGGAAAAATACAGAGAATGAGAGGGTGCAATGCAAACGTATTATATGAAGACTTAATTCTTAAAAACCTTATTTATGCTCTCTAAGATCTTAGTAACTCTGCTTCAAGCTAACGTTGACTACCCTCAATTATAGACTCTATTCGTGGGTCCATGAACTTGACACTTGAAAGCTTCCCCGGAAAATTACCTGTCAAAAATATGCTTTACCCAAGTGAAAACTAGTTTTATAAATACTTCAGCCTGTTTTTAACTCTGTCTCTGTAGACTAATATGTCATTTTTCTAAGCAGACATCATTTAGGGTGACCTTTTCAAAATAGAGTCAAGGGTTCAGGAATCACATTGGCTCTGCACTTTGATGCTTACAAAGTATGTTTGTGAATGTTGTTATATTGTTTACTTACAACAACCCTGTAATTGAGGTATACTGATACCCCCTTTACAGAAGGAAAAACTGAGGCTCGGGAAGGTCAATAATTTTCTCAAACATACACAGATGGTCAGTGACACATGAGAATAAAGGTCACGCTTCCTTACCCCAAGTCCAGCCCTCCTTTGGCAGGTGCTCTCTCCTGTCATCAGTAAAGCAGATGTCAGCCAGGTGCGGTTGCTTACACTTGTAGTCCCTAGCACTTGTGGGAGGCCGAGGCAGGTGGACTGCTTGAGACCAGGGCTTTGAGACTAGCCTGGGCAACATGGCAAACCCCATCTCTACAAAAAATAGAAAAATTAGCTGGGTATGGTAGTGCAAGACTGTGGTCCCAGCTACTTGGGAGGCTGAGGCAGGAGGATCACTTGAGCCTAGGAGGTAGATGTTGCAGTGAACTGAGATTGTGCCACTGTACTCCAGCCTGGGTGACAGAGTGAGACTCTGTCTCAAAAAATAAATAAAATAAAATAAAGCAGACATCACTAGAGCTTCTCATTTATCAAAGTACAATTTGAATCACAGAACCCACATCATATATTAAGCTACGCTATGTAGCTGGAATTATGGCAATAGTTTGTCTATACCCAGAATACTAGAATAATGAAAAATACACATTACCTATTTTCATTGTATAACTGACCCTTGAATAATTCAGGAGTCACCAGTGCTGACCCCCAGGACAGTCAAAAATCCGTGTATAATTTATGATTCCCCAAAAACTTTACTAATAACCTACTGTTGACCAGAAGCCTAACAATAACATGGTCTATTAACACCTATTTTGCACAGTATATGTATTATATACTGTATTCTCATAATAAAGTAAGCTAGGGAAAAGGGAATGTTATAAGAAAATCATAAGGAGACTTCCCAGCCTTTAGAACTGTAAGAAATAAATCTGTTCTTTAAAAATTAAATAAAAAGAAAATTATAAGATAAAATACATTTACAGTATTGTTTCATATTTTTTGATACAATACATTTATGCAATCTGTTTATAAGATGAATTGTCTGTCTGAAATAGTGGGAAACCAGTTGTAAACCATCATCTACGATACATATCAAGAACTTCAACTTTTTCCTGTAATGTCATGACTTCTCTCTAATTTTTACAGCCACTTCCAGCATCATTAGTGGCACTTTATATTGGTCCCATGCTGTTAGTGAGGGTTTACAGTACTGAATTAAACACAGTGAAAAATCTAAGAGAGATCATTTTTTACTGTGATATGCAATTTGCTGGAGAGATGAACTACTCACACAGAGATGATTGGCATCACATGGCTTTTTAAGAGGCTACATGCAACACTTGAGCTATCTCAATAACAACAGGAGGTGAACACAAAATTGCTACGGTAGCACAATAAATACTACAGTTATTTTTGTGCAGTTATGATTCAATACTGCATCTTTATGTTTGTTTACATTTTTCTTGACGGTGAATGACATCATGTACAATCTGTGTGCATAAGTTTTGATAAATTTTTTAATAATAGGTTTGTGTATATTTTATGGTGACAAATGATATAACAAACTAGTATTTATATATACTTTATGCATTCATAACATACCTGACTTCTTAATTAGGTCAATATTTCTAGGCTATGCAGTTTGTCTGCATGCTTTTTCAAATTGCCACAAAACTCCAAAATAAATATATTTTCCAATTTTTTTTGCATAGGTCCTCATGTAAGTGGACCCCTGTGTTATTTGAACCTGTGTTATTTGAGTCAACTGTAATTTTTAATTGAATACTATAGTTTCAAAAACGAAAATTATCAAAACACATATACAAAGCAAAGCAAAACAAAAAACCACACAAGTGTGAATAAAACACTGCATTGTATGGATGGATCCTACATTCTTAGTTGTTTGTTCAAGGCCTTCTACATTTTGACTCCAAGCACTTCTGAATCATGAGTCCTTCCATTCTCCCACGCTCTGTGTCCTATATTGTCTCAGCTTTGAGTCCCCCTACTGTGGCCTACAGTCTTTCTTTTGCTAAGAATGATCTTCACTATACCTCTTCCATTTCTGATTTCCTACATCTGACTTGGGCTTTCAGGCACAGTCTACATAAACTCTAACAGTCATTATTCCCCACTGACCCCTCAAACTATCTCACTGTAACTCTATTTATGCCTAATCTTTGTCTCAGAATGTGTATGTGACGAGAGCAAGGCAGATGGCAGCTTCATGTTTCTCTGGCCTAATTCATAAATTACCTTTTTATTTGTCTTCAAACTCAGCTTCTTGGCTTGGGTTGCAGAAGTAAGTCCAGCACTGCCAACCAGGCCAGATGGTTCTTAATTGGTTAAATGTAACTTTCTATAAGAGTTATAAAGTTATCTGTGTACATATCTTAATAATGCTGCCAAAAATGTCCCCCAAAGCTTTAGCATTCTGCATTTCCATCAGCATTGCATGAGAATACCTGTTTCCCTCCACCTTTGCCAGTACTGAATGTTATCAATGATTTAAATTGTTGCTAATCATATCTTAGTTTTATTTTCATTTGCATTTTCCTGATGGCTGAAGAAGCACATAATTTTTCCATATGCTTTTTGGTTTTTTTCTTTCACTATTTATTTATTTATTTATTTATTTTTTGAGATGGAGTCTCACTCTGTCGCCCAAGCTGGAGTGCAGTGGCCAGATCTCAGCTCACTGCAAGCTCCGCCTCCCTGGTTCACGCCATTCTCCTGCCTCAGCCTCCTGAGTAGCTGGGATTACAGGCGCCCGCCACCTCGCCCGGCTAGTTTTTTGTATTTTTTAGCAGAGACTATTTATTAATTGTCATTATTATCTTCTGTCCACTTACTTTGGAGATTTTTTTTTATTTATCAATTGTAGGAGCATTAAATAGCATGATTTATTTTTGTACAATATGGTATATATTATAAATATAGTGTTTCGTTATACAGTTTATAACATTTTAACTAAATTTACCTAAATATATAATCTAACTGAATTTATGTATTTAACTGTTAAATTAACAGTTAATTTATATATTTAACTGAAAATATTTACATTTTATTAAATATTTTTCATTTATTAAATATTTTTAATTGTTTATGGATAACTGTGATTTGGTTATCAATGGCTAGGTAACAAACTATATTACCCCCAAACTTAGTGACTTTAAATAACACCATTTATTTTTTCCTCATGATTTGGTGGATCAGGAATTTGAGCAAGGCTCAGCTGATTAGTTCTTCTGCTCCATGTGGCATCAGCTGGGTCACTGTGTTGGCAGCATTCAGCTGACAACTGGGCTGGACTGGGATGGAAGATACAAGAATGAGTCCCTCCCATATTTGTCACCTCGGTGCTCCTCCCCATGACCTCTTTTTTCACATGGCCAGCTTGGGCTTCCTCATAGTATGGTGGTCTCAAGATAGTGATACTGTTACAGCAGGTAGCCAGACATAAGCAGGGTAGGAGACAGCCCTCCTGCCCCCACCCCACAACTCCAAGGGAAGTCAGGCAACCATCGGGTGATAGTCAGGTGGTTGTTAAACTGCCTCTCTAAAATAATAATTGGGTCACAGCTGGTGCCAGGGAAAGGTAGTCTCCCAATAGATAGAAACACTGGAAACTGATGATCAGCAGCTTCCAGATAAGATCTCAGGAAATGGGTGAGTAGGAGCAAGCATATGCACTAAGAGACAAAGTGGTGGAGTTTAACTGGTAACTTGACTGGTAAGGGAAAAACGCCTCAAGCGATCTTGTGTGCACTTCAGCAAACACTGTGCACCAGGTCCCTCCCAAGTGCTAGGAGGCCACTGTGCATGTGGACAGCCTATCCTAAGGGGAGAGTCAGGGGAGAAGAGAGGCAACCCCCTAGACACAAGCCAATGTGTAAACTGCAAGTCAAAGTTCAAACCATGCCCTTGATCTCTCAAGTTGCCTGCTTGGCCCGGTTCCAAGAGTACTTTACTCCCTTTGATTCCTGCTCTAAAGCTTTTTAATACACCTTCACTCCTGCTTTAAAACTTGCCTCGGTCTCTCACTCTGCTCTATGCCCCTTGGTCAAATTCTTTCTTCTGTGATGGCAAGAATTAAGGTTGCTGCAGACCCGGTCAGATTCACCGCAGCTAACATACTTTGGTGCCCCATGACTCGGATACATTTCCCTAGTGCTAACAATGCTTACATTGCTGCTAGTTTTCCCCAAGAGACTGGCAGGCCTTTTGCAGGCCACAGCCAGAACTGTGTAACATCATTTCCATTGAATTTGAAAAGTTACCTCACTGAACTGGTAAGCGAGGGATAAATCAACTTACATTGCTTTGAGGTTCATTTGTTAGAGTAGCTAATGATACTGATATATATATATGTGTGTGTGTGTATATATATATATATTTCTACTGATAAAACAACAATGAAGACTTTTATGATTTTATATACGTAGACACAGGGCAGCTCTGAGCAGGATAAGTTGAGGGGTTTAGAACTTATCCTCTGTAATTTTTCTCAGCAGCACCTTTTCCCAATTTTCAGTCTTGACCCCTTCCACATACACACTCATGCCCAGGGGCAATTGTTTAAAGGCATTTTGTTCTTTCTTGTCTTCCTTGTAGTTTGTAGATGAGCTGATAACTTATATAAAAATGTTATCACAAGTTGCATTTTCTAAATGTAGATATTGTCCTCAAATTGATTTTACTCATTTATAATTGGGTTTATTAAGCAATATGAACTCTGCAGGCTACAAACATAAAAGTATTTAATTGTTATTCAGTTACTTTTCCAAACTAATTTTAAATACCTGTCTTATTGCGTCCTCTTATCACTCAGGCTTGATTATGGCCTGAAGGAACTATGAGGAGAAGAGGGCATGGTTTTAATCTATTCCTTTACTGTTCCGCAGGCTTCGTGGGTGAGCAGCCTGTGTAGCCACCTAGGCCCTACACTTTGTAAAATCATGCACTTGGTTTAATGCTCTGCTGTTGTCATCTTGAAATTCTTAATAATTTTAGAAAAAGGGGCTCTACATTTTCATTTTGCACTGGGGCTTGCTGATCAGGCAGCTGTGCTGTTTTCTTGGTTTCAAATTTCTCCAATAGGTTGGAGCGAAAGGCAGGCAGGAAAAAAAGAATAATGTTCTACTTATCTAGCCAATTTTGAAATACTCTGTGTCATGGTTGTCACTGTTTCTCTGACCATTGACAGTCTTCTCTGAACATTGATCCTGTTGACCTAAGAAAGAAACTGAGGCAAAATTAATATAATTAGAGGGTATTTTTGGGCCAAATTTGAGGACCACAACACAGGAGAAACAGATTCAAATTGCCCTGAATATATTGTCCAATTAACAGCAGTTATAAGTGGGTTTCTAAAGGAATAAATAGGGGACAGTTCTCACATTGATTCATTAAAATAACATAAACTATTGATTGGCTATACATTGTTCTTTGTATTACAAATTTCAGGAACACGAAGATAATGGGTGAGGGTCACTTTATGCAACTCTAAGACAATAAACAGCAAAATGCCTTTAAACAATTGACCCTAGGCATACATGTGTATGTGGAGGAGGTCGAGATTCAAGTCTCATACTGATGCCACTCTGGGCCTGATACATTTTTCATACCTCATTGTAGCTCAGACTGCTCTGAGCTAATTTTCTTTTCTTTTTTATTTATTATACTTTAAGTTCTAGGGTACATGTGCACAACGTGCAGGTTTGTTACATAGATATACATGTGCCATGTTGTTTTGCTGCACCAATTAACTCGTCATTTATATTAGGTATATCTCCTAATGCTATCCCTCCCCCTTTCCCCCACCCCATGACAGGCCCCGGTGTGTGATGTTCCCTGCCCTGTGTCCAAGTGTTCTCACTGTTAAATTCCCACCTATGAGTGAGAACATGCAGTGTTTGGTTTTCTGTCCTCGTCATGGTTTGCTGAGAATGATGGTTTCCAGCTGCATCCATGTCCCTGCAAAGAACATGAACTCATCCTTTTTTATGGCTGCATAGTATTTTATGGTGTATATGTGCCACATTTTCCTAATCCAGTCTATCACTGATGGACATTTTGATTGGTTCCAAGTCTTTGCTACTGTGAATAGTGCCACAACCATCATACGTGTGCATGTGTCTTTATAATAGCATGATTTATGATCCTTTGTGTCTATACCCAGTAATGGGATCTCTGGGTCAAATGGTGTTTCTAGTTCTAGATCCTTGAGGAATGGCCACATTGTCTTTCACAATGGTTGAACTAATTTACACTCCCACCAACAGTGTAAAAGTATTCCTATTTCTCCATATCCTCTCCAGCATCTGTTATTTCCTGACTTTTTAATGATTGCCATTCTAACCGGCATGAGATGGTATTTCATTGTGGTTTTGATTTGCATTTCTCTGATGGCCAGTGATGATGAGCATTTTTTCACGTGTCTGTTGGCTGCATAAATATCTTCTTTTGAGAAGTGTCTGTTCATATCCTTTGCCCACTTTTTGATGGGGTTGTTTTTTTTTTTTTCTTGTAAATTTGTTTAAGTTCTTTGTAGATTCTGGATATTAGCCCTTTGTCAGATG
>NW_016807134.1:738994-744708 GCF_001698545.2 Rhinopithecus bieti | reverse complement strand
TGTATATTCTGTTGATTTGGGGTGGAGAGTTCTGTAGATGTCTATTAGGTCCACTTGCTGCAGAGATGAGTTCAATTCCTGGATATCCTTGTTAACTTTCTGTCTCGTTGATCTGTCTAATGTTGACAGTGGGGTGTTGAAGTCTCCCATTATTATTGTATGGGAGTCTAAGTCTCTTTGTAAGTCTCTAAGGACTTGCTTTATGAATCTGGATGCTCCTGTATTGGGTGCATATATATTTAGGATAGTTAGCTCTTCCTGTTGAATTAATCCCTTTACCATTATGTAATGGCCTTCTTTGTCTCTTTTGATCTTTGATGGTTTAAAGTCTTTTATCAGAGACTAGTATTGCAACCCCTGCTTTTTTATGTTCTCCATTTGCTTTGGTAGATCTTCCTCCATCCCTTTATTTTGAGCCTATGTGTGTCTTTGCATGTGAGATGTGTCTCCTGAATACAGCAGACTGATGGGTCTTGACTCTTTATCCAATTTGCCAGTCTCTGTCTTTTAATTGTCTTTTAATCTCTGTCTTTTAGCCCATTTACATTTAAGGTTAATATTGTTATTTGTGAATCTGATCCTGTCATTATGATGTTAGCTGGTTATTTTGCCCATTAGTTGGTGCAGTTTCTTCCTAGCGTCAATAGTCTTTACAATTTGGCATGTTTTTGCAGTGGCTGGTACTGGTTGTTCCTTTCCATGTTTAGTGCTTCCTTCATGAGCTTTTGTAAGGCAGGCCTGGTGGTGATGGAATCAGTCTAAAAAATATCTCAAAAAGTCAATCTTAGATTTTACAATAGTGATGTTATCTATAGGAGCAACTGGGGAAGTTACAAATCATATGAGCAGAGCCACATGACTCCTAAGACTATAGAAACTATGCCTACAGTTTAGCAGAATTCATGCCCCTTCCATAAAGCTAATCTTGTGCTCTTTCACAGTCTTACAAAAGCAATTCAGAACAGGCATGTTGGCTCACACCTGTAATCCCAGCACTTTGGGAGGCCAAGGCAACAGGGACCACTTGAGCCTTAGAGTTCAAGACCAACCTGGGCAACACAGTAGGACCCTGTCTCTCCAAAAAGAAAAAAAAGCCAGTCATGGTGGCACACATCTGTAGTCCCAGCTACTTAGGAGGCTGAGGTGGGAGAATTGCTTGAGCCCAGGAGATCAAGGCTGCAGTTTGGTGTGATGACGCCAGTGTACTCTGGCCTGGGTGAGAGATTGGGTCTCTGTCTCAAAAATAAATACATAAAAAATGAAAATAAAGGTGATTTCAGCCCTGGAAAAGGGAGGTAAATTTTTTTTTTTTTGGGGAGGGACTTTATTATTCCTGCTTCAAAGTTATACTATAAATTCCTCCCAAAGTCAGCTGGGCCTATGACCAAGAATGACCAAGGACAGCTGGGTGGTCAGAAGCAAGATACAGTCAGCTATGTCAGATTTGTCTGTCACAATTTTGCATAGTTGATTTCAAGAAGATGGATATCTTTCCCTTCCTTCACCTTTTTGTTCTATTTAGGTCCTCAATGGATTGGGTGATGCCTGCCCACATCGGTGAGGTGGATATTCATTATGCAGTCTGCTGATTACAATGTATATCTTTTCCAGAAACACTGTGGCAGACTCATGAGATGTAATGTTTTTCCTAGCTGCGTATCCCTTAACCCAGTCAAACTGACACATAAAATTAACCATCACACTGTGCTTGAGAAGTTTTGTGGGTATCCTGCCCATGAGGGCTGCCCATTGGGTACTGGGGGGAATGGAAAATGGGGTTGCAGGGTCATCAGCTACAGGGAGAAGGGGTAAAGCTCGAGTTGGGGTTGTGTCTCCCACATCAGAGAAATGGTAAAGAAGTGACCCCACAGGGGCCTCCACACAATTCACACACATATTCATGAGATGGGAGACATTTAGCTTTCTGTCCCAAGGAGAACATTGCCAGCAATTGTATTAACTAGGGAAGCAATCATGGCTATCAGAGAATTGCAGTTGCACTTCCAGATAAAGAAAGAAAAATTTGCTCTATTTCTCTTCCGGCTCCCCAGTGCCCACTACTAGTGGAAATATAACTAGAGAAGGCAGAAGAACAGAATCACAGACACTACCCCTCTTCCTATTTCGAGCTCCTCAGGCCAAAGCCAGCCAGGTGCTTAGGAAAGGCAGACAACAATGATTAGCTGCGTGCCAAAGCCAAGTCTATAAATGGGATTAGACGGACTGGAATTTTAGTAATGCAAGTGACCGGAATATATGGGATCTACCATAGATTCATAATAGAACGGCAGAAAAGAGATTTAACAGAATACGATTGGCCTCATAGTTCGCAAAATTTAAAAATGCATCATATTTTTGTCTGCCTCACATAATTTGAGTTGTTTAATAAACCATTTACATTTGCAAGCTGTCTGTCGAGGAAATGATTCCTTGTTCACTATTCCCAGGGAGTTGGAGCAAGAGGGGAAACAGAGAAAGAGAGAGAAACGAAGAGAAAGAGAAAAAGAGTGAAAGAGTGAAAGAAATAGAGACAAAGACAGAGGGAGAAAGAGCTAGAGCCTTCTGTGTGATTCCTTCCCTTCAGATTGGGACAATGTAGGTCCCATGTCTATTTCTGGGCTCAATGCTCTGGTAAGGGAAGACTCTGCTGAGCTCGGTCCAGCCTGCATCCACGCTGGGAGCTGGGATGGCGTCAGCTTCTCTTGTATCACATAGGTTATGTTCAGGAAGGTGGATGCCTACCAAAAAAAAAAAAAAAAAAAAAAAAGGTAAAAAGGAGAGAGAGAAGGCATGCTGCTGACTAGGGGGCCAAAAGCCTCTACCACATGGTGTCACCGTATGCGACAATCATCGGCTTCCATGTTGGCAATGACCCATGCGGCCCTTGGCAGTGTGACCAGTTTTCTTTGCATTGCTTCATGCCAAAGATCCCCTCCACTACTCACAGTCACTATCAATGCCCAGATTGGGACAGGACGGTTGTCATTTTCAGGGTGTAATTAGTGACCCACAGTGACCAACAGGTCTGTGTACTGTGGTGACGTTGTTCATACCCTCTTTCCATTGGCCTGTCGGAAGGGAAGATTCCTCGAACTCCTAGACGTGTAATGAATTCACGTTGGCATTTGTTACTTTGAAAAATAACCTCCTGTTACTTTTTCTCTTTTCTCGCTGCCTCCTGGAGTCAAGTTCTAAAAAGAGAATTTGAAATTCATCTCCCAGTGTGTTTAGGATCTGTTCATTCTTCCCGTGCTGCGTATTTGGCTCGTGCACGCTTCCTCTGCGATTCACTGAACAATTCTGCTTTTTGGTTTGCTGCTTAATTTTCCATTTTGAACAGATGAATGGCACAGCATTATTCATTGAGTGTTTAATATAATATAGCATTTTAAAGGTTAAATATAATATAACATTTTAAAAATACTTCTAAAAGCATTATGAGGGAAGCTAAACAGTTATTTATTTTTTTTTTTTTTGGTGCCTTAAGAAGAAACATTTATTTTAAATTTTAAAAAGTTTTGGATAACATAACCTGGTGTTCTTCCAGATTGAGGGCATCTTTACATGTTGCAGTTAAATGCAGTGTTTGTGCCTGGAGGCAGCTTATATGAATGGTCTAGAAGTACAGGCTCCTTCCCTAGGAGTGCTCTCAAACAGTCAACCCAACTGTATAAATAGCCGTCAGCTCCACTTTCCCTGCCTTAATTGTGCTCAATGTCAAGTAAGTAACACAGTTTTATTCACTGTTCTCTCTTCTTATTTTAGAAAAGTCATGGTGGCTGAGAAAATACATAGTACAATCGAGAAAGAATGATTTGTGGGTTGTGACTCTGCTTCTTTTTCTCTCTGCATTGTCTGTCCTCTGACCTCCCTTGCTTCTCATGCCTCCAACTTGTGCCAATTAACAACCTTGCAGCAGAAGTTAAGAGTGCAGCCTCAGAGACTGATCTGCCTGAGATCAATCCTGCTCTGCCTGGTTCTGGCTCTGTGACCTTAAGCAAGCCACTTATTCTCTTTGTGCCCCAAGTTTTTCAATAACAAGGTGATAACCTACTTCAGTTAGCTATGGCGGAGAGTAAATCAGTCGATACATGTACGGCACTTCAAATAGTGTCTGGAACACGGAGCAAGTGCTCACATAAATGCTACTTGTTGCTGTCTCTGCTTCCTTGCTCGGGTCCTCTCAAATCTCTGCATCTTGATTTGCTTACCTATAAAGTTACATTCAATTTTTCCCCCCACATTCAGTTAAGTACATGGACCTGAGCAAGGAGTGCAGAGGAAGAAATCATTAATAAAACACCGACTAATTAGCATCAGGGAGCTTCTTGTCAAAGCTGTCCTGCTTTTCCAGAACTATTAGAAGTTGACCCTTCTGGGACTTCTGTGAGATACTCATTAGTGGATGTCGCTATCTTAACTGAAGGGCTGGCCAAAACCTCCATGCTGAGTCAGGAAACTTCATTTTCTTCCATGAATAAATTTATTTTTCATTACTAGTTTTTTGAGATGCAGTTTTACTCTTGTTGCCCAGGTTGGAGTGCAATGGCATGGACTTGGCTCACTGCGACCTCTGCCTCCCTGGTTCAAGCAATTCTCCTGCCTCAGCCTCCCCAGTAGCTGGGATTATAGGCACCCACCACCATGCCCAGCTAATTTTTGTATTTTTAGTAGAGACGGGGTTTTACCATGTCGGCCAGGCTTATCTTGAACTCCTGACCTCAGGCGATCCACCTGCCTTGGCCTCCCAAAGTGCTGGGACTACAGATGTGAGCCACTGTGCCTGGCCAAATTTGTTTATTTTCAAATGTTGTTTATTCATCAATCAGGGGAGTTCCAGCGATGGTGGTGTTGCTCTTGACATTCTGAAGGGTGAGACCCCATGACTCAGGCAACCTGCACTTCTGTGTCACCCACCCATGTGGCAGCACAGGGCAAACAAATGCAGCATGTGGGGACAGAAAGAGCTGAAGACAGCTGGAAAACGTCAGGAGAGAATGAAGGTGGGAAAAATATGTCACCAAGGAGACATGGGGCTGAGAGGAAAAACTGTCCAAAGAATAGAGATGTGTTGTCTCCGTGTACACTACTGTCCTTTGATATATAGTTTACTCTTTCATCCCCGCTCCCAGCATTGTTCTCACGGTTATAACAAGCAAGCACAGACCCTCTCAGTTGATGAAGTGCAGGTAATAGCTGGCTTTCTCACCACCTCTTTACTTGGTACCAGCAATCACACGCTGAGATTGACTAGCGAGTCAGTCCTCAGGGGCCATCTCAAGTGACACTCTTGGACTTCTTCAAGAACTTTCAAATTTACTAAAAGGCCCTTGGAACCACTGAGGGGAGGCGTGTCCTAATGAACACTTTTCACTACCCTATAACCCTTACTCTGCTTTTAAATTAAAGTTTTTTTCCCAGCATTTTTTATTGATGCTATATGCCCAACTAAGTTTTATATATTATTAATATATTTTTGTTACAGCTCATCATTTATATCCTTTACTAGAGTGAAAATTCTCAAATGTCAAAAACACTCTCTGTTCTCCATTGCATTTCTTTGCATCATCTAGAACAGTGCTTAGCGTGCTTGGTGTTGAATAAGTATTGGTGGAATGAGTGGCTAATGAACGGAATGAGATTTTCTCCACAACCTTGCCAGCATCTATTATTTTCTGACCTCTTTTTTTTTTTTTTTTTTTTTTTTTTTTTTT
>NW_016807134.1:693991-738434 GCF_001698545.2 Rhinopithecus bieti | reverse complement strand
TTTTTTTTTTTTTTTTTTTTTTTTTTTTTTTTTGAGATGGAGTCTCACTCTGTCACCCAGTCTAGAGTGTAGTGGCGCAATCTCGGCTCACTGCAACCTTTGTCTCCTGAGTTCAAGCAATTCTCCTGCCTCAGCCTCCCAAGTAGCTGGAATTTCAGGCACGCTCCACCACACTCAGCTAATTTTTGTATTTTTAGTAGAAACAAGGTTTCACTGTGTTGGCCAGGTTGGTCTTGAATTCCTGACCTCAAGTGATCTGCCTGCCCCAGCCTCCCAAAGTGCTGGGATTACAGGTATGAGCCACAATGCCCGCCCTGACTTTTTAATAATAGCCATTCTGACTGGTGATGTCTCATTGTGGTTTTAATTTGCATTTCTGTAATGATTTTGATGAGAACAAGTTCCACACACACAAAAAACCAAAAACCTTTAAAATAGCATTCATTCTGGTCAGAATCTGACTTTTTTGATCTGCCTTCCTCATAAATGAGGGTGGGGTTTCTTCAAACAAACAAGAATTGAGGATAGGAACCAGAGGTAGGATCTGGAAGGTGAAAGCAAATGAAGAAGACATGAGCCCTACTATTTAGAAACTAGAACTGAGTTATGTAGAAGGCTTGAACAGCTCCCTGAAGTTCTACCAATAACCCCTAAATTTTGTGTATTTGCAGCTTTTCTCAGGTTTTCAAAAGAGCCTCGATATGGTTTGGCTGTGTCCTCACCCAAATCATCTTGAATTATAGCTCCCATAATCCCCATGTGTTGTAGGAGGGACCTGGTGGGAGGTAATTGAATCATGGGGGCAGTGACCTCCGTGCTGTTCTCATGATAGTACGTGAGTTCTCACGAGATCTGATGGTTTTATAAGGGGCTTGTCCCCACCCCAGCTTCGCTCTGCACGTCTCCTTGCTGCCGCCATATGAAGAAGGACGGTTTGCTTCCCTTTCCACCGTGATTGTAAGTTTCTTGAGGCCTCCCCACCCCTGTGGAACTGAGTCAAACTACTTTCCTTTATAAATTACGTAGTCTCAGGTATGTCCTTTTAGCGGCATGAGAAAGGACTAATAAAAGCCTAAGCCATAAAAATGTTAAGAATTGTAGCTACATTTTTTCTTTGTCTCACTCAACACTCTCAGAGTTTTCCTGACCTCTTTGGGAATAATTATTCAAAATTTGATTTCTCTGCCTCTTGCTCCAGGCATTTAGAAAACAAAGAAACAAACTGTTCCTGGATGTTTAGGAGCAAGCCTCTTCTAACCTTCACGTGGCTTACCACACCCCAGACCATTGTTTTACTCCTTCCTTGGTATCATCTCTCTGGCAGACAGCAGTGTACAAAATGTTCAGTTAGAAATGGTCTCATGTATCAGATTATTCACGCACTTTACTTGTTATATTAAAACATAGATTAAAATGAAGTATCAAAACATTTGGTAAATACATTGGAGAGCCTAGAACTCTCCAATACTATAACCCTGCAATGAAAATTTAAAATAAGATTCTGCTGTCAAAAATACAGAGGGTAATAACTGATCTAATTCAATGAGGTGGTTTTTTTTTTTGGCATTTCTGTGCATTTCCTAAAAGGTCAACATGTGGTCTATTGCCCTGATTACTAAAAATATTGTCAGGTTTAAAATAATTCTGTCCTGTTGCTTAAAATAGTCGGCAAGAGTATCCTTCACAAATGTCACACATGGGCCTGGAGAAGGATCCACGGCACTTAAAGCTAGAGGCTGTCTTGGTTTCATCCACCTTTATGCTGTCTCAACAAAGAGCCATTAATTCTACCTTCCTCTGTAAGAACAGAAACTCTTGTTTCTGCTTTATCTGTCCCGCATGCTGTTGTTTATGACAAGCTAAGAGAGAGACGGGTTGTGTGCATATAAATATTTGGGCCAGATACTTAGCCCAAGGACATCACAATTTGCCATAAAACAATCTTTGCACCTGGGTTTTGAGTGCTCAGAGCATCATTGTAAAATCAGGAGTCCCTGCCAGGTTCTGGACCAGAAACTGACAGAATGAAGGGTATAGTAATGGGATGGAGTTCAACAAAGTGGTGGGAATCTTCCAAAAAGAGATAAAACATATTGATAGTTGTTTAATGGAAGGCCATCTCCAAGGAACAGAAGGCCTTCCCTTCCCTTTTTGCAGAAAGGAGCTGTGAACACTGAAAGGAAGAATGGGAAATTAGAGGACTTTCGAGAGGGCATTTTGAAGGAATTATTCAGGAAAATTTAGTTGGTGAAAGGATCTCTGCAACAATAAAGATGGATTAACATTTTGTTTGTTTGTGCACAAACAAGTTTTGCTGGGAGCAAGGGAGGCTCAAAGGATGTTTTCCTTCCTCTGTTCATTTCATTTGAACCTGCCTGCACTCAATTGGCTCCAAGTTCTGCTGGCAATGTCCTGAATATCACTGAAATTCATTCTAATACCCCTAAAATATTCTCAGTTTTGTGGTATTAAAATATTTTAGGTCAAACATTCTTATACAATTCCAATAACACGCAAATGTTTGTAGAACACTTCACTTGCCTGAATCCAAAATTAATTTCATAAGAAATTCTGAGCAGATTTATATGCCAGGTAGCAGTCTCTAATAAGCTAAGAAGAGCATAAAAATAAAACTGTAGTTTTAGAATTAATGGCTGAACTTTATCAGATATAAACCAAGGCCTCAGTTCCCCAAGGCCTATTCGTTTTCCAGGTCTACATAACATCTGCTATTGTGCTAGGGACGGACCATGGCGGAATTCATAGATGAGTAAAATGTGGTTTCATCCTCCAGGAATTCACAATCAGCAACGGAGACCACCTGTACACAATGTACCATGCTAAAAGGCAGATGGTGATAACTGCTTGTGCAGGAAAGGGTTAACTCATGATGCCTGGGTTGTTCCAACCCTGCACATTCCCCAAAGAGGTCTATTTCCAGGACTGACTTTTGGCTGGTTCCTAAGAGCTAAGCACTGAGCCTTGGGAATGTTCTGCCTGGTAAGAGTGTTTTGTATGCCTGAGGCCTTGGGCCATGCTATACCACTTTGACCACATAATTTACTCTAATAACAGGATGTATCATAAACATCCATTTTTGGTGTGTAGTGGAGGCTGGAGCATGAGTAGTTGAGGTCAGTCCCGTGGATGCTGCAAGCCTACATGGCTGACCTCCAGCACCAAACCTGGACACTAAGGCTTCCCCGGTTGGCGACACTTTGCCTGTGTTGTCATGTATCATTATTGGAGAGTTAAGTGCATCCTGCGCAACTCGACTGGGAAGGGACACCCGGAAGCTTGCGTTTATTTCTCCTGGACTTTGCTCTATGTGCCCTTTCCCCTTGCTGAGCTTAATGCATCCATTTTTGCTGTGATAAATCATAACTGTGGAAACATGGCTTCTGAATCCTGTGGATCCTTCCAGCATATCCTTCTAGCATATCAGACGGATCCTTCCATCTGAGGTCGGTCTTGGAGACACCTGGTGCAGAGTGCTGTATGAGAAGAACAAGTCGTAGAACTGTGAGGGAACCCCTCTACCGTGAACATGCCCATGAACAAAGCTGTCTTCCATGGTATTATCTCAAATTAAAGCTAGAACTCAGTGGCCCACACATGTATTCATTCATATTGTATATAATCAAAAATTATATACATCCATTCATATTAGATATAATTCAAACATTCATTAATTCATATAATTTACACAATTCACACACATTCATTCATATTATATATAATTTTTCTTACATGTACCTCTGATTTTCCATCTCCTTTGATTAAAAGGATTCATGCTCAAATAATACATTTTGGGACAAATAGAGTGGCTTATGCTTGTAGTCTCAGCACTTTGGGAGGCTAAGGCAGGAGGATTGCTTGAAGCCAGGTGTTTAAGACCAGCTTGGGCAACATAGCAAGACCCTGTCTCTATGGGGGGATAAAAAAGAATCTATTTTGGACTCCTTCGCACAGATGGAAAGCCTCTTAAAATGTGGCTTTGATTTCTATTCCCAGCTTCACACCTGGTGCCTCCCTCAGCTCATAGCTGTGTTATGATTGCATCAAATTTCCAGCTGTGGCTCAGGCTGCATATCCAGACTGCTGCTCATGATCCTTCTGCTCTGAATGCCCTCTCTTCTGCAGTTTGGGGTCTCTTCTCCCTATTTATTAAATGACTCCCTCATACCCCAAAAGCTGAGCACAAATATTCTCTCCACCATGTAGCAATGAATATTCCCCAGGGTTCCCTGCCTTGCCAGTCCGTATAGAGTTGCATTATAGCCATTATTATGTTGTTCTGTTAGACTTTGATGTGTACATTTCCCCTATAGTCTGTGAACTCCTAAGTGCCGTGCCGCGTAATTCAGCTCTTCATTCCAACTGTCTAGCATGGTACCCAACGCTCAATAGTTCCAAGGAAAATGTTTTTTAAATGAAGGGACATGCACTTACACTGTGAAAGGAAGACAATGTGTCCCAAGAAGATGTCAAGGACAATGGTTTCCTAAGGACTATCTGCTGAGTCTTTGATATGGACAACTGAGATGCTAGTAAACAGCCATGGTTAGGGAAATTCCCCCAACCAGTATGTTCCAGAAATAGCTTAGTGCAAGGAATCATCTTTCTGCGGATGACTTAAGACTCGTGGGTCACTCTCTGGTTTACTTCTAACAAGGCCAGACACAGACCCTCCAAATTCTTGTTTATTATCTCATAAAGAATTAGCCAAACTGTACCCACTGACAAACTGGAACAAGCGCTTGTAACTAAACTTTAGTTAAGCTTCTCTCCTTTCCTTGGTTCCTGAATGTTGGCCCCTTCTCAGTATGATCCAGCATACAGCCCTTCCTGAAGAGGCCCCTTCCTGAGACCAGGCTGATCTCGGGATAAAACATTCTCTAATCTACTGTGTGATCATGCCACCTCACTGGCTCACCCTGTCCATCCCATTCCCCATGCCTGGTTCATTCTAGCCTTATTTACATCTCTTTCTAACAAAACAAACAAAAAACTCCTTTTTGCCTAACCCTTAACACATTTGCAGATCTTGCGGTTGGAGCATTCTTGTTATTGCAATAGTTCCATCCTCCACTGAAAGAGTCCCCCAACCCCACTTGCCATAATCGGTGTAAATAAAGCCTCTCTTTGCTAATGTACAGAGTTTGTTTTTATTTAACAATATCCCCTGGCTGACTGCAGAATTCAAAGCATGTTCATGCCTCCTTATTATAAAACAAAGTGCCCATGATTCTCAATGTTCTATTTGCATATACTCTAATAGTTTATTTCCTGAATTCAAAGAGCATCATTCACTTACCTCTAACCCCGATGAGTTTACTTTGAGTTTAGTTGAGTCTAGGTTGGTTTATCCCCAGGTTTCTAGACTCCTTGTCTGTCTTGTGCCTCTTTCTCCTATTCCCCAGATTTAAGGCAAAAGCCACACTCTATGGGTCTTGGGTAGGGAAATACCCGGTTTTCAGGCTTCTTATGGGGATTCCCTAGATGGCTGAAGGCACCTCCTCCTTTAAGACCTCATAGAGACTAAGGCCTGGTCCTTCAATGCATTCTTGACAACAGTGGTCCTCAACCAGTGATGATTTTGGCCTCCAGGGGACATTTGGCAAGGCTGGGAATATTTTTGGTTATCGTAACTGTGAGGGGGTGGTTACTAGCATCTAGTGGGTAGAGGCCAGGGATGTTGCTAAACATGTCACAATATTCAGGATAACCCTTTGCAACAAAGAGTGATGTACTCCCAAATGTCAATAGTGCCAAGTTTGAGAAACTGATTTCCATGAATATTACTGATTTTAACAAACGAAGCCAAGAACATTTACATTTTCCAATAAATATTAGCAGGACAACAAAACTTTTTCTAAGGAATATATAGGCCTTTATCCAATTGTACCGTGACTGTTTTTCCTATGAGGTGCTTAAAGCTCTTGCAGAAAAAATAATTGACAATCTGACAACAGAGATTTATTGATTAATTTGCAATGTGAGGTACAACATAGATAACTTCATCACATGGTTACAATCCAGTATTTGTGCTTTGTAAGATAAGTAAACGTTTATTCAAGCACAACAAAAGGCTACACACAATATTCTGGGATTGTTTAAAAAATAAGTGTATTCTATTCCATTTGATAGCACAAAGAAGCACATTTCAGCATGAATTGATGGATATATTTTAAAACTGGGCATTTGCTTAATGTGTCAAATTAAGCATAATAACCTAAATTTGGACTATTTCAATAATAAATGCCTACTGAGCACTGGGCAACTATCCTAGGATGGGAGTGGGGAAGGAAGGATGGCTTACAAGGGAGCTTTCTTTGCATTTCAAAATGTGGCTGGTAGAGTAGGTGAGGCCAGCATTCATGTATGAGAACCTGCTGACATTTAAAATTACTTTGTGGTCTTGAAAAATAGAGTAAAAGTATAGTATATCCAGAAATCCTTAATAAACACCTCTTTGATCGAGAAAATAAAATCCGTGTAGGTCATTATTTGGAAGGAAAGAAGACTTATTAAGGGATATTAGATACCTTTATTTTTCAAAAGAGTAAATCTCTGTTATTAAAATAACTAAAATGTGACAAAATCTTCTTTTCCCCCAATTCAAGGTTAATATCCACGAGTCAGGGAAAGTCTACGATCCTAACTGATCATGTCAAATACGAGACCATTACCCTGCTTCTGTCATAAATGTCATTGGAGTGGCGTGTCTGCTGTACAGCTACCAACACACACGTGATGAAACAAACCATGAGCTCGATGTCAATATGTGACTTTAGACAACACTCTCTTCATAAGTTAGGAAGCTCAAAGCTAACTCAATATATTATTTAAGACAATAATCTCTTTATAATTTACAATAAAATAAAGTAGAAGTTTGTATGTCATATTATTCGAGACACAAGCAGATTTTATCTGAAAAGACTTTTTTTTTTTTTTTAAAATATGAGAGCTTTCCTTTAGGATAAGAATTATGTGATCATGTTACCCAAGTAATACAGGGATGGAAACAAGACAATCTTTTATTTTCCTCTTCTTCAGTTGGATGCCAATTGACACTAGTTTTCTGCTTAGCTGGGAGCCCAGACACTATTTGGGAGAAGTGGGATATTTATCAGTGGGCTGCAGGGAATAAAGGAAATCACCTCAGTAGGGGACGCTGCTATCCTTTTATCAATGTCCACTGACATTGGTTTGAAGGTGGAAATCTTTTGTATAAAAGCCTGGGGATTTCTCACCCATATCTTAAGTATTTCCCTGGGCTGGCAGCCCCTTAACATAATCAGAAAAAGTAAAATATAGGTTACAGAATACTTTTAAAAATTATTTTGACCACCGAGTTTGTTAATTAGAGACATTACAAATCATTTTATATGATTAAACATATGTGAGCGTTGTTTTCCTGGAGACTGGGTCTCATTATAAGCCTTCTAATTTGGGCCCCATTGAAATTTCTCTTTGTCCAGCCCTTCTAATCCAAGGTCTTTGGAACTCACTCACAAGTTGTATGAATTTGAACAGACCTATATTTTGCTTTTCCTCCGATTTATTCTGTATGCAGTGGATTTGAGTAGCAGATTTTTGTTTTATAGCTCTGCTAATGTGATGTGATGTTTTGAGAACGTTTAGAGCATTTAGAACAAACCACTGTAATCTAAGCTGAATAAAGGGAAGGAATGCTCAATAGGGCAGACTGCCTTATCCCAGTTCCAAGAGCCAGTCAAAGAGACTCAGTTTCCCATCCTTCTGCTCCTCATACATTTTGCAGTACTGGACAACTGCATGGAAGATATCACCCACTTTCCAGGACTTCTGATGAACCAGCCGCACGACATCTAGAAACTAAAATAAAACAGAGAGTTAGGGCTCACAGAGCATAGTGGGTCCTGAAAGCCACCTCATTCAACCACCCTCACAAAGCCAATGGCTCTCCAGTCCCTATTTAAATGTCTCTAGTGTCAGAGGACTGTTTTCCAGGATAATCTATTTTCTTTTTAAAGATTCCAGATTATTACCAAGCTTCATCAACCGATTTTTTTTTTCTCACAGCAGTTTGCCATTCACTGATTGCAGAGGATTAGGTGGAATGAGACTAATTCTTTTTCTAAGAGCCAGTCTTTTAGATATTTAGTGTTTTCTCAGGTCTGCTTTTTTCTGGGTTAGACTTTCTGTAATAGGACTGTATTACAGCTCCCAGTCCTTTCTATTTCTGTCACAAATAAGATCTCATTGGGTATGCAAATTTAGGCCAAATAAATCAAGTGGTAAACTTTGAAGCAGGACCACCTGTTGGTTTCTCATTCCATCCTGAGAAGCAACTCCCTCACCCTCCAGGCTAAGATGAAGGATCAGGAAAGGCTGGCTTTCCACAGCCACAGGATCAGGAAAGATAGAGGAAACACCTTAGATTTGTCACCTGGTTATTGGTACCAGTTCTATCGGCCACAACCTAGAGAGAAAGTCTGGACTGCAAGTGAAATTGAGGGCTTGAAGGGAGGAAAAATGGGGAAATAATTATAAGTGGTTCTCTTCATGGAACTGATGAAGTCCAGTGTGAAGAACTCTCTAACTCCTTAGGTACTTTCTTGAGGAAACATGTAATGAAAGCCAGGAACTACAGGAAATATTTTAACACGTGGAATCTCATTCAGTTCTGTCACAACTCTATGATGTGAGCATTTGCAATGAAAAAGATGTGAGCTTGAAAGATGAAAAGTTGTCAGTAGGATCATGGTCTTCTAACGCTTCCATCCAATGCTCTTTCTACCACCATAACTTTCTGCATTTTGGTGGCAGACGAACTATGTGCCTGCACATAGTAGGTGCTCCATGCATATTTGCTGAACAACAGAAGGGATGCAAGACCAAGTGTGAGTCAAATATATTCAAAGATCTCAAGAAGACTGTTTGGAATATGGATAAGTAAATTCTATGTTCTTGATATTTACTTGGAGCACTAGGAGAAAAAAATAGGCTGGAAATTTGGCAGTTTTATGAGGAAGAGAGACTTATTTGCTAAAAAGATGAGGATTGTGGTTCAGTTACTAGTTCTTTGACTTTTTTTTTTTCCCCTAGGATTTTAAAATTAAATTTCTTTTCTTTCTTTCTTTTTTTTTCTTTTTTGGTATTTGTTTGCTCAGACTTAAGAGATCAGCCAGGGACTGGAATGCTAATTTCTTTCCAGTTTGAGTATGTTAATTCATTTCAATTACTGAGAAGCTGTCTCATAAAGATCTGCTGTTAAATGATGTTTCTTCTCCCAGCTGTGATGGTACCAAACATTTACACAGTGACAGTAATCAGTACTTTATTGTACTCATTTGGCTTGTATTGGCTGAATCAAAATAAAGCAATTTCCTAGGCTGGAAAATGACATCCTTAATTTTTAATACCTGGAAACATAAACATTGTCTTAAAGAGTTTTAGGATGTTGTGAAAAGGGAGACAGATGGAAGGCAGATGGTAACCACAGACAGTGATCTCCCAGCAGAAGGACAACATCTTAGCCATCTTTTCATATCTCATGCCTGCACATAGTAGGTGCTCCATGCATATTTGCTGAATGACAGAAGGGATGCAAGACCAAGCGTGAGTCAAGTACATTCAAAGATCTCAAGAAGACTGTTTGGAACATGGATAAACATTTAGCATCATTGAGGATGAACTTTTACTAAGTATTCAGTCTTGAGTTTTGGGTAATGTATTTTCACATATATAATTTAAACATGCATCTCTTGAGGCTGTTGCTCAATAATTTTCTACTGCAAGAGCACTCCTCGAAAATGATTGCAGGTTATAGATCTAGGAAAAGGCTGAACAGAGCCTGGAGTGGGAGAGTGGTGGGCATGTGGCAAAATAAAAGCTGGTCATGGGGCATGTTTCTTATCACGTGGTGACTGAGTGGGCATATATGTTGTGGGGGTGAGATGTGGGGCTGCTTCATGCTCATGGTAGCAGCCATGGTGAGCCAGCTCATTCACTCCCATCAGTCTCAGTGCTAGAATTTCAGAGAGGCCGGGTGCAGTGGCTCACGCCTGTAATCCCAGCACTTTGGGAGGCTGAGGCGGGTTGATCACGAGTTCAGGAGTTTGAGACCAACCTGACCAATGTGATGAAAACCCCATCTCTACTAAAAATACAAAAATTAAACGGGTGTGGTGGCATGCACCTGTAATCACAGCTGCTCAGGAGGCTGAGGCAGGAGAATCGCTTGAACCCGGGAGGCAGAAGTTGCAGTGAGCCGAGATCTCACCACTGCACTTCAGCCTGGGTGACAGAGTGAGACTCCATCTCAAAAAAAAAAAGGAAAGAAAGAAAGAAAAAAAATTTAAAAGAAAGTATTCATTGCCTGGGACCTCTCACCATCCTTCTGAGCTTCTTGTCCATCTGATTCTTGACATTTTAGGAACAGAGTACAAACCCTTTAGGTTAAGGCTTTGCTAACGATGAAAATACTTTTGGGAAGGGGAACATTTCAAGCAGCTATTAGTGATTTATGGAGATACATAAAAATAATTTTGTGAGCTGTTACTTATTATCTAAGAGTGTATGTAAGATCCAAGCCACGATTTTGATTCAACAAACGGATGATGACGTGTGGCTTTGGAATAGTGGTCTTGAAGGGAATAAAGGGGAGAAAGGCTAAAATGACAGCTTTTGTATGATTCCACTAAGCAGGCTTTTCCTCACTCTCCAGCTCTTACTGGAAATCTAGAAAGTAGAGCTCCTAGTCCAGAAGGTGGGGACATTGAGTTTCTGAGGTCTCACTGGGAGAGGCTCACAGGTTGTTGATTTGTTTCTCCAGATTTCCCTAAAGCATCCCCAGTAGTCTTGGTGCCTCCTTTCACTTAGCAAGTCTGAAAGGATTCCATCGATGGAAACATGACATTTGCCTCGGCTCCTTTCTGTAAACCGTGGCTCACGGGACCACCACCTTATCCCCAGCCTTTATCTCTGAGTCATTGTCTGGGTGGGGGAAGAATCAAAGCTTTGGAGCAGATGCCAATATTTTCCCAGAATTCTCCCTGCCTTCTACCTTTCCAGAAGCCCTAACACCAGCTTCTTTCCATCTATTTGGGGCCTGTGAAGGAGAGTCTCTCCAAACTTGTCAAAATAAGCCACCAGCTAGGCCACTCTGCGTAGAGTTTGTGGTGTGGTCACAAGCTGGAATCTGTCATGATTTCTAAGTCCAGGCTGATATCCCAAAACAGTGGCATTTAACAATGGTCTGGTCTCACTAAATAGAGCGTTTTCTGAGGCTGTGATGACTTAATCTTGGATATTGAGACCTGGAAACATCTTTGGGGCTGATGAGCAAGAAGTTCTCATGTTTTCTTTTCTTCCATTAAAAAAAGGTAAGAATGAAAAAAGATTGCGAAGAAGTCAGAAAAGGACATTCTAGTTCTTTACTGGGCTGAAATTTTAAAACCACGTCCTATTTAGCAGCGATTCCTAGAGCTCTCATTGTGCCCGTTCATGCTATTGCCTGGGTATTTCCACAATCAGCTTGAACATGTCAGGATCTGAGTTTTCTCTCAATGGTATTGAAAATAAAATGAAAATATTTCATTTTCTGTTATTTCACAATTAGTAATAATGAGGTTCCCTTCCCTTAAATCATAGTTGGCATTTCGAATGTTTTGTCTTAGGAAACTAGAAGAATTTACATTCTATCATCTGTAGACTCATTTGAAGAAAAGAATCACATAGGAGATAGTTTTTATATTCTCAGGTGCATTTAATAATTAGATTAATTTTTACAAAATTGTATCATGAAATCTATGGGAGTTGTTGCAAGTTGTATAATTTTTTGAAAACATTCAACTTAGGTTTCTGAAAGCAACTACATCCTTTTCCTCCAAGGCAGAATTAGATTGCATTAAGCATAAGAGAGTTGGTTATTATATTGCTCCTGCAATTAAGGCCCGTAGAGCTACCAGCCTTAGCCTTGGCTGCACTCTGGAACCCCAGACACCTTTACAAAACCCTGATGCCTGGGCAGCATCGCTGGAGAAGATTCTGATCTAATTGGTTGGAGCGTTGGAGTTTGTAAAACCTCCCTATGTGACTCTAACACGCACTAAATCTGACTAAAGAAATCAGTTCAAGGCACTTTCTTATGATTACAGATGAAGCGCCTCAGTATCGAATTCTTCCGAATTTTCCCCTTCCTTTGCGATGAGTTTCTTTGAAACTGATAACCTTAACTGTAGTTTTTTTGTCTTCGTATTTGCAAAGTTAAGTCAAAAGTCAATACCACCAAATTGGAGACTATTATTCTAAGTGAAGTAACTCAGGAGTGGAAAACCTAACATTGTATGTTCTCACTCATAAGTGGGAGCTAAGTTATGAGGATGCAAAGGCATAGAATGATACAATGGACTTTGGAGAGAATCTTAGATGACTCAGAAAAAATTAGAAGATTTTATTCCTAAAATTACATTATTTAGAATTAAAGTTCTTGAGCTGGTGCTAATTGAATGAGTGAAATATCATTTAATATCCTTCTTAATAACATTAGCGGAATGTCTATTTTCTCAGAAAATAGTTATATCCAAAACAAGTATTCTCTTTGAGAATTGAAAATCAGGTTGGGATAAACAAATACCAAGTCAGGGCATGATTTATGTAACCCAGGTGTTTGTGAGACACCTCTTACCCTTGCACCGACTGGGGATTTCTGAGACATATATTCATATAACATTGTTTCTTCAAGAAGATACATTGTTTCTTCAAGAAGATACATTGTTCCTTCAAGAAGATACATTGTTTCTTCAAGAAGATACATTGTACAAACATCTATTCCATTAAGGTATCACCTGAAAATCTACCATGTCACACTCTTACTCAGTAAGTAGCAGGCGATAGAGCTGGAACCAGCTCATCTTTCATTTTCCCATGAGCCTGGGAATGCATTCCTGAGAATGTTTTTCTCTCCTCTATGTAGCAGAGGGTCTTTGGGACAGTGTATGGCATGGGGGTAGGCTCACATGGGATTGTGGTGTTTTCTTTTTGTTTGTTTTTTTTTTTTTGAGACAGAATCTCGCTCTGTCACCCAGGCTGGAGTGCAGTGGCTGGATCTCAGCTCACTGCAAGCTCCGCCTCCCAGGTTCACGCCATTCTCCTGCCTCAGCCTCCCGAGTAGCTGCGACTACAGGCGCCCACCACCTCGCCTGGCTAGTTTTTTGTATTTTTTTAGTAGAGACAGGGTTTCACCGTGTTAGCCAGGATGGTCTCGATCTCCTGACCTTGTAATCCGCCCATCTCGGCCTCCCAAAGTGCTGGGATTACAGGCTTGAGCCACCGCGCCCAGCCATGATTATGTTTTTTTTATTGCACCCTTTGCAGCTGAGTGGAAGGTCGGATGAGAATTTATCAAATAGTGAACCACTCAACACCTTGTAAATGAAAGTATGACAAGTATAGCAAGGTGCCTAGAATAATTTTGGGTATAACAGCAGGCAGGCATAGGCATGAAAGGACGTATTAATTACCAGTTGGAAAAAGGTTGAAGTGAGAGAGGGTATGAACAATGAATTAGATCTCCTTTTCAATTTTTCCTGTAGTCAATTCCATGGACTTGTGATGCAGAAATAGAGAAGCTGTTCTAACTACCGTAAGCAGGGGCAAGAAGGTAAAGAACATTTCATTTCAGGCTGCTAGATTTTGGCACAGATAATTAAAATGCAATTACACAGTTAAAAAAAAATCCAAATTGTAAGCCCAAGGATTTAACTTGAGAAAGGTCCTTTTAAAATAAAGAACTACTGAGAAGTATTTTATGGAGAAAGCAGAGTGCAGGGACTTGGCCTGGGAAATCGTTCTTGTACCCGATTTGCTCCTTAGTCAAAAAAGGACAATAATATCTGTTCTGTTTTGTCACAGGCTTGTTGAGAAGCAAGTAGGATGAGGCACATGGAGGCACCTTGTGACAACAAGACATGAAAATCCTACCCAGTGGCTTGATAGGCAGGATCCTAAAACAGTACTCAAGGTTTTTCACCCTAATCCCTGGGACTATGAATAGGATGAGATATCATACCCTTATTACGCTACCTTACATGGTAAAAAGGATTTATCAGTTACCTTTGAGTTAATCAGAAATCAGGTGATTATAATCTAATCACACATATTCTTTTTTTTTTTTTTTTTTTTTTTTTTTTTTTTTTTTTTTTTTTTTTGAGACAAAGTCTCAAGTCTCACTCTGCCACCAGGATGCCAGGATGGAGTGCAGTGGTGGAATCTTGGCTCACTGCTACCTCCACCTCCTGGGTTCTAGCAATTCTCCTGTCTCAGCCTCCTGAGTAGCTAGGATTACAGGTGCCTGCCATCATGCCCGGCTGTTTTTTTTTTTTTAAAGTACAGATGTGGTTTCACCATGTTGCAGGCTGGTCTTGAACTCCTGACCTCAGGTGATCTGCCCACTTCGGCCTCCCAAACGGCTGGGATTACAGGCATGAGCCACCGCACCTGGCCTAATCACACAAACTCTTTAAAGACAGAGCTTTTTCTGGCAGGTGGCTGAGGTATCAGAGAGATTGATACCAAAAGGACATAAAGGAGCCATGTGACAGGGAATGTGGGTGGCTCTGGGAGCTGAGAGTGGCCCTCTGCTGACAGCCAGCAAGGAAACAGGACCTCAGTCCTACAACCACCTGAAACTGAGTTAGCACAACAACCTGAATGAGCTTGGACTCCTTCTCTTCCCTGGAACTTCTGGATAAGTGCCTACTCAGGCTCATGCCTTAATTTCCGCCTTGTAAAACCTAAAGCAAAGATTACAATGGAACTCACCCTAACTTCACACCTATGGAGCTGAGTGCTGTTTTAAGCTGGTAAATGTGTGGCAGTTTGTTACACAGCAATAGAAAACTAATATGCTATTATTAATTTGAAATCTTTTAAAACGAGTCTACTTTTAAACTATGGAAAATTGAGCTCGAAGACATTGGCAGACAGATTCATGCCTTACTCTTCATAGCTAAGATTCTACCACAGTTACAGATATAGAATTAGAGTGATAGTTACTATTAATTTTGATGTTGGCCAAGGATCCCTTGCCTAGCTTTATATTTCTGGAAGGTGGAGAATAATAAATAAAAAGTCTTCCTAATGCAAATCTGTTTGGAAGGGAATTAAAAATGCCTTCTCTTGGCCTGTTTTAGATGTCAGTGTGGCTTCACTTCGCTTTCTGTTGTGTATCAGGTTCTTCTTTCTTTCTTTTATTTAAAGGAGTGCTATGAAGAAGTTTGTCCCAGAGCAAGAAAATACCAAAAACTAAGAGACTCTAAAAAAGTTCCCAACCCCCAATTTGCTTTTCTCACAACCACCTACCAGCCAAGACAAAGTAAGGATCAAAGAAATGCTAATTATATATTTACACAGGTGGAAGATTTTTCAACGTTCTAGCTACAATTTTAAGGTCAAGAACAGTCAGCATCAAATAATTCAAATGGAAATAGGTTAACTGAGCATTTACTGAGTTTCCAGTGGTGATAAAAACACAAAGCTTCATTGATACCCAAACCTGGAACATGATACCTTTTCAATTCTGTTTTCCTGAGACTTCTTAAAGTAGATGATGGGAATCCCAAGTTCGGAGGCAGCTATCCACTGCAGGGTGGCTCGGAGCTCGGCATCCGGACACTCTGGCTCCAGGTCAAAGTTGATCACCAGCAGGCTCCTCTGGGCACTGGCTGTTCCCATGGGCAGTCCAGATGCAGGCACTGGGCACAGACACAACCACAGCCTTATCCCTCTTTCCAAAGGGAGAGCCCAGGCAATTGTGTGTCAAAAGTATGGGAAGGTGGCTTACCCTCTATGCTTTCTGACTGTCCTTTAAGAATCTCCTTTTCTTCTAGTAATTCACTTTGGGAGAAAACAACAGTATGTGATTGATAATGTTTAGAAGAATAAGCTGTAAATGAAAGATGAGGCGATGGGTCTTACTGATCTAAAGGCTTCTGAAGTTCATTCTGGATTTATTGTTTTTGTAGAGTGGAGTAATGCTGGGAAAATACCAATGTGGCTATTATGTAGGATCACTGGGTCTGCAATAAATGTCCTCCTCCAACAACAACAGGCCAGATAACTCGTTACTTTAGTTAGGATAGCTGGTGTGGGAGACTGAGAGATGCCTCCTTCTCTTCTCTTCAACCTCCTTACCACAAACCTTCATAGGTTTAAACAATCAAAGAGATTTTGTGGGTAACTGTTCTGATTTGGAGATTGATTCTTCTGCATTTTACTTTCATGTTAATGAATCATATGTTCCCATCTTGTTACTGTTTTTTTTTTTTCTATACTACAATAGCAACATAGCTTTTATTTTATTTAAAAAATAATTTTACAGGTATATGGTTCTTTGATCTGAAATAAAAAAGACAACTGGCGGGGCGCGGTGGCTCAAGCCTGTAATCCCAGCACTCTGGGAGGCCGAGACGGGCGGATCACAAGGTCAGGAGATCAAGACCATCCTGGCTAACACAGTGAAACCCCGTCTCTACCGAAAATATAAAAAATTAGCCAGGCGTGGTGGTGGGCGCCTGTAGTCCCAGCTACTTGCGAGGCTGAGGCAGGAGAATGGCGTGAACCCAGGAGGCGGAGCTTGCAGTGAGCCGAGATCCAGCCACTGCACTCCAGCCTGGGCGACAGAGCAAGACTCTGTCTTAAGAAAAAAAAAAAGAAAGAAAAGAAAAAAGACAACCAACAAACTGCAGAACTTACATTTGACAGAAAATATCTCAATTAAAATTTTCTTTTCTTTCTTTTATTGGGGAAGTGTAGTAGGCTAGGTGGTTTAGAATGAGGGACTCATAACTGAAGTATTTCATTAGATATGGTAGAGTTCAATATCGGAGGTGTTTTCACATGGTGTGTACTTATTACAGAGCCTTGCACGTAGTGGGAGGACTTGGTGAATGTTTCTAAAGTAAGAACATATGGCCAGCAGCTGAAAGGAAGTGGCTATCCTGGGAAGCCTGTTGTTGTCCTGTATTTTTGTCGTGTCTAGAAATTGGAGGACAGGAGCCCTTAAAAATCTGTTGTTTGATGATAGACAATTCTCTCATTCTGTTACTGTTAAGATACGGCTGAAAAATTCCACTGCGTTCCTGATGTTAAGAGAAAGAGTATAGTAATTCTTTCATTCATACGTATTTATTTGCAGAAATGTTAATTTTTCAAGGATCTAGATTTTCTTCTAGATCTCTATGCAAGTGACATTGGGGGTATGACAGATGGGAGGCACAGTTTCTGCTGTTTTGGATGCTGACCATGGAGGTGATTTCTTGGCTTTCTCAGAATACAGATTTTCCCTGGGGTCATAGGCTCATAGGCTCATACTGCAGAGAAAGTTGGGAAAAGTAGCTAAATAAATGTTTCCTGAAAGAGAAAAATAAATTTACCCCAAGGTAGTTTTTGTTTGTTTGTTTTGATTTTGGTTTCTCCTTAAAACAAAACAAAACAAAAAAACAAGATAATGTGTATGTTCATCTCCACTGAATAATGGCTGTGTGGAGCAACAAAGGATGCACTGTCACCCTCAATCACTGAGGAACACACCTGGTTAAATGGTGAAATAAAAGTGCTGTAGTTATAGATAGTGACGGAGAAAATAGGTCAGGGAGCAACTTTAGCCTACACTTATTTATCGTTGTTCTGAAATTTCAGAAATCTCCAAATCATAAGCTAAATCACAATGGTCAAAAATAGATTTCAATCATTTTAATTTTCCAGAATAACCACATATTCTAGAAGTACTCCTGACCTCATGTTGCCCTCTCTTTCTGCGCCATATTTTACGATGCATGTACTTCCTAGAAGTACTCGTCCTTCTCTAAGTCCTTTTTTCCTTTGGTCTTAAGGAAGTCCCCATATTGTGGAGAGCATAGGCACTGAGTGAGAATGACACACATCCATCATGACAACCATTTAATATTAAACACATTTAGTAGTGATAATCCCAGGTTTCTACATGTAAAGGAAAAGCCATTCACATTTGATTTTATTGAAGTGATGATGTTTCATAGTGAAGACTATTGAATAGTCTTCTTTAGTTGGCCTGGTATAATTTAAATGGATTTTTGCTTCTGTTTCTAGGTAGGTAAAATAACATACACTTCAGATTACATTGATAAGTTTTATCTGAAATAATTATTCCACAGGGGGCAAATTTGAAACCCAGAAAGCAGGTGGTGGCAAGGCAGGGCCTATTCCAGGCTTGAATTCTTGCTCCAGTGACATGGAACCACAGCAGTACAGACACGATGAGGTCAGTGGTTGGGCACACCCTGAATGATCAAAATGGATTGCCAGATGGAATTGGAGTAGTGGTCTCACAATCACTGCATCTCAGTGGCTACTTACTTAATCATGGGAGAAGATGGCATGCTTTCCTGATAAATGTCCATGTCCATAATGCCAAGACTGCTAGTGGCACTACTGTTGCCATTGCTGACAAAGCAAAAGTTTACATATTAATGCCCATCTCCAGCCTCTAACATGCTGCTGACAGTGATGTTCCATTGTTGTACAAGCTCCTTCCTTTGGTCCCCAGAAGAATATCGCTTTGTGCCTAGGACACCTCAATTAATATTTATTTCTGACCAAATTAAGAGAAATCATAATGAGACATAAGCCTAACAGGCTCAGCAGATACTAATAATACTACTAATAATTTGTAAAAAATACTAAGTTGTGATACTACTATTTGAAGTGGTATCACAACTGGTAGATCACATCCAGGGGATAACAATCAGTATGCCTCATTTCTTCATTCTAGTTACGGTGAAGGTATTTATCTATTGGCAAGAGATTTCTTGCTGCTGGGGACACCTGCAGAGATGAAAGAACTTCTGAAAACATGGGCTGGCAGAAACCAGTTTTGACAGAAACCAGTGGACTCATGTTCTCCCTTTGCCATTTGAGGGATTTTCTCAGGGACATTCCGTAGGATTTCATAGGCTAAGCATCTGGCTTGTTATTTTCCTATGAGACTACAGAACCCCAAGTACAAAGCTGGGCAATGTCAATGTTTTATTGGTCCTTTATCTTACAATCCTCAAGAAAGTGCAACACCTGGCACTTTTTTTTATTGTAGAGAAGGAGGACCCAGATTGCATCATTTTCATAGGTTACATAATCAACATATGGTCTAGTTACTAGCCTGGAACTTGCTGACTGAAACACAGCAAAGTTGAGCCAATTTTTAGGCTCTGTTTGTGCTTGTGAAATGAAATATATCCAATTTTACCAAACCACTCAGTCTCCTCACACCTTCTCTATTTCCAGTGACGTCTCTTTCAAGCAAGGCTTTCAAAGGGTGAGTGGTGGTGCATCGTGTAGTGGGACAGTTTTCTCCTGAATATACCAAGAGTAGATGGTACTCTAAGAGTAGAAAATACCAACTGGATGCCTTCAATTTTAAATTCTTGTCTTAGCTTTTGAGGGGGACACCAGATATATTCACATACTGAAACCTGATGATTCAAAATTGCACTGGAGGTAATCAACCCTGTAAACCTTACTGTTGAGTCCAAAGATTTGAGTTCTCTTTGCTTTTTGTTTCTATCTTGTAATACTTTCCACTAGTTTTAGAAGTTTTGACAAACCTTTTAACATTGTGAAATGTTAAGTCTAAACAGACTAAACTCCCAGAAATAAAACTTTCCAAGAGTCATACATACACCCAGATGCCAATCCCATTTTCCAGTCGACCTCTGTGCAAAGCCTGCGGTCCAGTATCAAATGAGATTTTGGGCAGAAACACAGGGAGTCTTTTAGAGGTTCCACCTCAATGGGGAATAGTTTTTAGTTAATGTCTCCTGATTGGCTTGAGCCCTTCCAGATCTGATGTCTCCTAATCTCCTCTCTGGCTTTGTGGGAGGAACAATACAGAGGCAGGGGAGATGAAGGGAGGAACAGTCAGGCCAAACAATAGAACACAGTGTGGAAACACTTGCCTGGTGTAAACCCAGCCTGTGTTGCATCTGAAATACAAATGAACCAGAGACAGAGCATCAAACACACCAGGTGTAAAAGCAGCCCACCATTGAAAAAAATTTTCAGTTGTTATCACAGAATGTACTAGCTGGGGCTTGCAGGGAAGGGAACACAGCTCATTCTTAATCATGGCCAATGAAATTTAAGCCATAACTGGAGGTTAAGATACCTCTCAGCACACAAATCATGACAGGCAGGCACCTTGACATAGTGGGAACTTTCCTTTTTTTGTTCTCTCCTCCTTTCTTTATTAGAGACCCTTTGCAGAGAACCATTAAAGCACATTTTTTAGAATCTGTGTTGAGACCAATTTCCCTCAGAAGTCAAGGGAAGAGCAGGTACCTCATGGATCGCTCACTGAGCTGCAGAAAGCTACTTGTGTCATCTGGGTTGTCCTCCTCATTGGCAAGCTGGGTCCAGCTGCCTGTGCTCTCCTCACTGCTGCTTGGAGGGTTGGGGGACTCATCGGAGGCTCTGGCTTCTGTGGAGGCTTCAGTCTGTGGTACATCTCTGGCATCAAGGCTGTCACTGTAGAGGGCAGGATATTATTACCAAGAGAGGCAGCACACACACACACACACACACACACACACAGAAACTTCACAGAGCCACTTTGTAGAGTCCCAATAAATAGGATGTCACTGGACACAGGCAGAGTCTCCCTGAGCTGATCCTTCTGCTGGTTCTCCAGGTACCATTTGCCTTTTTCAGGATTACTCCCCATCAGCCAGTTTTTCCATCTCTTCTATTAATCTCTGTCTACTGACTCCCTCCAATCATTTGAAACACAGGTTGAATGTATGTAGCCTGGCCTACACACAAAAGAATTATCGAGGGACAATGGTGTTTAAAAAGAAGATACACAAAGCATTCACCCCAGAGATTATGACTCAGTGTTTCTGGAAGGAGGCCCACAAATCTGCATTTTCATCCATCACTCCTGGTTGATTCTAATGCAAGAGGATCATTAGAAAAATACCTGCCCCATTTCTGGTGATTTTTACCAAGTCATTTTGCACTGACTTGGTAAAAAGCAAGATGCTTCTATATTTTGATATACATATCCTCTGTATTTTGCACTTGCACTGTATTTTGTGCTGCGTTTTACCCCATCTCATCCCTCTGAAACCCCTGACTTATATCAGCACCACTCTTTTGAGCACTTGAATTTTTAGACCAAGGAGCTCTCCAGAGCATCTAACCCTTGATCTGACAGGCCTTTGTTCTAGAAACTTCTCCTCCCCGGCCTCCTGTGAATTTCTGTCTGTCTGATCCCTTCTTGCCTGGAACCCAGTTCTCTGTTTTTCCTTTAAGTGTAGCTATAGCTGACTCTGATTGATTTCCTGTCCTCCTTTCCACAGTTGGTTCCTAAGCAATCTCATCTACTTGCCTGTCTATGAAAATAGCTTCCAAGTCTGGATGCCAGTCAGGACCCTTCTTCTAGATTCTGGGGCTCTTTTATCAGTGGGTCTTCTGCATAGCTCATTAACATCTCAAAATCAATACATCTAAAATGAATTCTAATTGCCTTCCCACCCTCTTCCCGGGCTTCTTATTTCCATGGACTTTTCTCAGTGCCTAGGCTTAAAATCTTGCAGTCTTCCAATTTCTTCTCTTTGCCCTTTATATTCAATACATTTCTATGTTCATTCAGTTCCAACTCTAAAGTATCTTTTACCTACTCATCCCTGTCTCCGTGTTCACGAAATTATTAGGTTGGTGCAAAAGTAATTGAGGTTTTTGCAATTACTTTTAATGGCACAACCCTCAATTACTATTGCACCAACATAATATTTCAATTTGTCTTTCTAAATTGCTAGAATTCCAGATTCCGAAGGAAGACTTCCTGTAGATGAAGATCCAGAAGCCCAGTGAGATTGGAGGGCTTATCCTGAAACAGGAGTTGGTATTAGACATTTAGACCTTGAGTTTTGAGATCCGTGGGCATTGCACCACTTGTGCTTGCCAGGACTATATTGCACCAGCCTTCCAACGGTTGTGCCTCAACTAGTCATCCACTTTCAAAACCTTCTTAACCCTGGTGCCAGATTAAAGTTCCTAAAGCATATTGTTGGTTGCTCTCATGAGGAGCCTTCAGGAACTTCCTGAAGCCAAACTCTATCCGTCATGGCCTTCCCCTGCTTACCAAGTTTCATGTGCCTCAACCCTAATCACTACTAAACAAACAAAACTATCTACAGTTTTTCAAAAATGCAGGGATTTCTTGCCTCCCAGCCTTGGCCTAGTTGAGTTCTCTGACCAACTAGTTTGGTCTGATCAACAAGTTTGAGCATACTTTCTGCCATCCAACTGCTATAGATTCCTGTTCCACGACTTGTCACCTGTTCAACTTAGGTAAGTTAATAAATTTCTCCAAGAAAAGTAATAACATCTCATAAAGGTTTTTGGAAGATATAAATTAGAAAAAAATTCATTTAATGCATTTAGCTTAGTGCCTGTATATAAGTATCCAATAAGTATTCCTCCTTATTAATAAATTATATAATTCATTAAGTCTAACAATATGCTTTTTTAAAGAATCATAAGTCTAATAACATGCTTTTTTGATCTTTGCTTTTCACTACTCCTCAAGCCTCAGCCAAGACACTCCCACCTCCCCAAGGCATTTCTTAATCTCCTTAGCTGGAGCTCTCTCCCTTGAATGGTTGAAGTAATCTATTTGTTTTCCTTTCTTTTTGGTGAAATGGAAAGCTTCCTGACTCACATTCTCATACATACAGTTATTTGTGTATATAATATTCATTATTAAGAATTTTTGCACTTTTTTGTATTTTAAGAACAGAGCTGTGAAGACATAAACTGTTCTTCGGATGAATATGTTATTGCTAAAAGTATCTAGTTTTATAAGTAGAGCCACACTCTCAGTCTAGAGAGCTCCACTTGTTAAGTTGTAAACTGTGAAAGATCTGAGATGTTGCACTACTTGCAAGCTAATAGTTGTTTTTTGTTTGTTTGTTTGTTTGAGACAAAGTCTTGCTCTGTTGCCCAGGCTGAAGTGCAGTAGTGTGATCTCGGCTCGCTGCAACCTCCGCCTCCCAGATATAAGCAATTGCCCTGCCTCAGCCTCCCAAGTAGCTGGGATTACAGGCGTGTATCACCACGCCTGGCTAATTTTTTTACTTTTAGTAGAGATGGGTTTTGCCATGTTGGCCAGGCTGGTCTCGAACTCAAGTGATCTGCACTCCTGGGCCTCCCAAAATGCTGGGATTACAGGCATGAACCACCACGCCTGGCCTTTAGGGTTAATATACAATCACCCTTTAATTCAGGTATCAGTGCCCTTTGCTCAGGAAACTCCGAGTGTACAGAAATGTAAATATGCTCATGGAAATTTGTCTGCAGACTATTTACAGGGTCATAAAAAACTAACAGTATTTATGCTTTTGACATTAACAGACATAAATGACTACAAACAAAAAGCAACAGCATAGTTTGCTACTGACAATAAAAATAGAGTCACTGGATCTAGTAGATGCTGGAATGCTTTACTCCAGGCCATGGTACCCTGACTGTGGAGAACACAGGCTGCTGACTCTACACACTGGGAATTACCCTCAGTGAAGGAATTGCCTTGCCAAGGTTAGACCCTTTCCCAGTGAGGATCCTAATGTCTGGCTAATACAGAGATACAAAAGCCCACTCCTTGCTTCCATTTGCATCAAAACTGACAGACCATCCCATCTTCAGGGTTTCCTGCAGGATGTGCCAAGGCCTCAGTTGCAAACACATTTGGGGAAGACCTCTCCTCTTGGCCAATCTTGCCTTTCTCACTTCCTTACATGTGTATGCACATATTTCTGCAGAGAACTCCCTGACAAATTATCTGCCTGCAATTCTCCCTCTCAGAGTCTGTTCCCGGGGAATACAACCTAAGACAGGTGGTCTCTTTCATTGAAAGTAAAAAATTGGCTACAGAAAGGTCTATGTAATTTTCCTCAATCTTAGAATTAGTACTGTTAACTCTTCTCTGAGAATGGTTATATTTTAAAAATTTAAAAAAGTTCTCATATAGAGAGCAGAGTTTCAAATGCATAACTTTTGAGTGTGATTAAAATCTCCTTTTGGTGTGTGAACTTGTCACCCAAGGAATTTTACAAAAGGTTTTGGATGTTTGCTCCCGACAGTCCTTCTCACAGCATTCTGGGTAGGTTTGGCATTGAGGTGTGGTTATTTCTAATATGCTATGCTGCTAACACTTTGTGAAAGAAGGTCCTTGCTTGGTTTTTTCTTTTGAAATATTGAGATTTTCCAAATCGTGCAAGGGAGAAGGAGGAGAATGGTGCAGCCAAAGAGGCAGCATGGACTTAAATTCAAATGAAAGAAAAGTTCATTGATGACAAATGGAAGTAATACACATATTCCCAACACAGTGCAAATGAGCCAAGGACCAGATACAAAGGAGAAGGTTCCCAAACCATTCACTTGCCTAGTTAAAAAGTCATTTCCTGGATCAATTTCTTACTAACTTAGAATCTCCTGTTATTAGAAACATTTATTCCAGGCTATTTCTTACTAAAGAAGTTAAATCTCAGTGATTGACATCCAACATCCTTATTAAAAAATGAGTCTGTTAGTGTATTTTACTTTATCTTAATTTCATGCTCTATTTAAAGTAAATCTCACGTTCCATGTCACATAACTAGGAATTCAGAATGAATAATCATTATCCACAACACTAGTTTTCATTTTCTTTTGAGAGAAATGTATAGTTCTGCTCATTTGTGAATAATGCACAGAGGTATTGTGCAGATGCATGCAGATGGCTTCCTTCTTATCTTACATGTCATCCACAGAGATTCAGAAGACTATGTCATATCAAAGTCCACTATAGAATCTAATCTCTGAGTTGGCAGAGATTTTAGAGACCATCTAGCCTGTAATTTCCATTAGGGTTCACTCTTTTTTTTTTTTTTTTGAGACGGAGTCTTGCTTTGTTGCCCAGGCTGGAGTGCAGTGGCGCGATCTCGACTCACTGCAAGCTCCACCTTCTGGGTTCACGCCATTCTCCTGCCTCAGTCTCCTGAGCAGCTGGGACTACAGGTGCCCACTACCACGCCCAGCTAGTTTTTTTTTTTTTTTTTTTTTTTTTAGTAGAGACGAGGTTTCACCCTAGTCTCGATCTCCTGACCTTGTGATCCACCCGCCTCGGCCTCCCAAAGTGCTGGGATTACAGGTATGAGCTACCGCGCCTGGCCAGGGTTCACTCTTGATGTTGTATGTTCTATAGGCATAAACAAATGTATAATGACTAATATCATACAGCATAAGTTCAGTGCCCTAAAAATCCTCTGTGCTCTACCTGTTCATCCTTCCTGCCCTCTAACCTCTGATAACCACTGATCTTTTTATTGTCTTCATAGTTTTGCCTTTTTCAGAATATCATATAGTTGGAATTATATAGCATGTAGCATCTTAAGATTGGCAACATTTGGCCAGGTGTGGTGGCTCACACCTGTAATTCCAGCACTTTGGGAGGCCAAGGCGGGCAGATCACCTGAGGTCAGGAGTTCCAGACCAACCTGGCCAACATGGCGAAACCCCATCTCTACCAAAAGTACAAAAATTATTTGGCCAGGCGCGGTGGTTCACGCCTGTAGTCCCAGCACTTTGGGAGGCTGAGGCGGGTGGATCACGAGGTCAGGAGATGGAGACCATCCTGGCTAACACGGTGAAACCCTGTCTCTACTAAATATACAAAAAATTAGCCGGGCATGGTGGTGGGCACCTGTAGTCCCAGTTACCTGGGAGGCTGAGGTAGGAGGATCGCTTGAACCCACAAGGCGGAGCTTGCAGTGAGTCAAGATGGCGCCACTGCACTCCAGCCTGGGAGACAGAGCGAGACTCCGTCTCAAAAAAAAAAAAAAAAAAAAAAAAAAATTAACATTTAATAATATGCATTTAAGCATTTAACATTCCTCTGTATCTTTTCATGGCTTGATAGTTCTTTTTTGTTAGGGCTGAATAAAATTCTATTGTTTGGATGTGCCACAGTTTATCCGTTTACCTACTGAAGAATCCCTGGTTGCTTCTAAGTTTTGGCAATTCTAACTAAAGCTACTATAAACATCTGTGTGCAGGTTTTTATATGGGCATAAGTGTTCAACGTATTTGGGTAAATAGCAAGGAGCAGGATTGCTGGGTTGTATGCTAAGAGTATCCAGTTTTGTAAAACACTCCCCAAATGTCTTCAACAGTGGCTGCTTCATTTTGCATTCCAATCAGCAATGAATGAGTTTCTGTTGCCTCACATCTTTGCCAGCGTCTGGTTTTGTATTTTGAATTTTGGGGTTCTAATACATATGTGGCGGTATCTGATTGTTTTGATTTGTAAGTCCCTAATGACATAATGTTGAGCGTCTTTCTATATGTTTATATGCTATCCATACATGTTCTTTGGTGAAGTGTCTCTTCAGGTCTCTTGATCATTTTTCAAGTTTTGTATTATCTTTAATGGACAAATAATAATTGTATCTATGTATGGGATACATACGATAATTTGATATATATATATATACACTGTGGAATGATTAAATCAGGGTAATAAGAATATCCATCATGCCAAATATTTATTATTCATTTTTGATGAGAACATTTAAAACCTTCTCTTTTAGCTATTTTGAGAAATATGATATGTTATTATTAACTGTAGTCACCTTTCTGTGCAATAGAGCACCAGAACATGTTCTTTCTGTCTAACTGTAGCTTTTTACCTATTGACAAGAATCTTCCTTTCTCTGTCCACCTCCGCCAGTCCCCAGCCTCTGGAAATCATAATTTTACTCTCTCCTTCTATGAGTTTGACTTTTTAAGATTCCATACGTAAGTGAGATCAGACTGTATTTGTCTCTCTGTGTTTGGCGTGTTTCATTTAACATAAAATCCTCTAGGTTCATTCATGTTGTCACAAATGGCAGAATTTCCTGATTTCAAAATATACTACAAAGCAATAATAATTAAAACAGGATGGTAATGGCATAAAAACAGACACATTGACCCATGATATAGGATAGAGAGTCCAGAAATAAGCCAACATATCTATGATCAACTGATTTTGACAAAGGTGCCAAAACACACAATGAAGAAAGGATAGTCTCTTCAATAAATGGTGTGGAAAACTGGATATCCACATACAGAAGACTAAAATGGACCCTTTTCTCACCTCTTACATAAAATCAACTAAAATGGATTAAATACTTAAATGTAAGGACTAAAACTATAAAACTACTAGAAGAAAACATAGCGAAAACTCCATGACATCACTCATTTTAAATCAGTTTATTTTTATGTTGTTGAGTTTTAAGAGTTCTTTGTATATTTCAGGTAATAGTCTTTTATTAGATATGTATTTAGAAATATTTTCTCCCAATCTGTGGCTTGTCTTCTCATTCTCTTGTCAGTGTCTTTCATAGAGCAAAAGTTTTTAATTTTAATAAAGTCTATCTTATCAAGCCTTTCTTTTATAGATTGTGCCTTTGGTGTACCTAAAATGTCATTGCCATACCCATGATCCATCTAGATTTGTCTCCTACATTATCTTCTAGGAGTTTTTTTTTTCTGAGACAGAGTCTTGCTTTGTCACCCAGGCTGGAGTGCAGTGGTGTGATCTCGGCTCACTGCAACCTCCACCTCCCAGGTTCAAGAGATTCTCCTGTCTCAGCCTCCTGAGTAGCTGGGATTACAGGCGCACCACCACACCCAACTAATTTTTGTATTTTTAGTAGAGACAGCATTTCACCATGTTGACTGGGCTGTCTCAAACTCCTGACCTCAGGTGATTCACCTGCCTTGGCCTTCTAAAGTGCTGGAATTACAGGCTTGAGCCACTGTACCCGGCCATTCCAGGAGTTATATAGCTTTGTGTTTACATCTAGGTCTGTGATCCATTCGTGTTATTTTTTGCAAAGGGTGTAATGTCTGTGTCTAGATTCATTTTCTTTGGCATGTAAATGTCCAGTTGTTTCTGTACTGTTTGTTGAAAAGACTATCTTTTCTTCAATATATTGCCTTTGTTTCTTTGTCAAAGATCCATTGACTGTATTTGTGGGTGTCTATTATTGGGCTCTCTGTTCTGTTCCATTGATTATCAATTCTTTTGCCAATACCACACTATCTTGATTACTATAGCTGTACAGTAAATCATCATGTCAGGTAGTCTCAATTCTCTGACTTTGCTCTTCCTCTTCAATCTTGTGTTCAATATTCTTGGTCTTTTAGTCTCCATATAAACTTTGGAATTAGTTTGTTGATATCTGCAAAATAATTTGCTGGAATTTTGATTGGGATTGCAATGAATCTAGATTCAGTTGTGAATAACTGACATCTTGACAGTATTGAATCTTCCTATTAATGAATAGCCTTTATTTTTGAAGGAATTTTTGCTGGATCAAGTATACTAGGCTGACAGTTTTTTTTCTCCTTCAGTGTGGTATAGTTGTCATGCTTTGTCTTTTATCTTACATTGTTTCTGATAAGACATCTGCAGTTTTTATTTGTGCTCCTTAGTACATAATTTTTTTTTCCTCTGGGCTGCTTTTTAAGACATTTCTTTATGATTTGTTTTTAATAATTTGATTATCATGTGCCTTGATGTGATTTTCTTCTGTTGATCGTGCTTAGAGTTCATATTTCTTAATTTGTGAGTTTATAACTTCCACCAAATCTTACATTCATGTGTACCTTTAAATCTTTCAGCATATTTATAAGAGATATTTAAGTCCTTGTCTGCTAATTTCATCTTCTCTGTAATTTCTGGATAAGTTTCTTTTGATGATTACACTCCTTATTATGAGTGATATTTTACTTCTTTGTGTAGCATTTTTTTGCTTGGATGTTACATTGCAAGTTTATGTTGTTGAGTACTAGATTTCGTCATCTTTTCTTTAAACAATGTTGAACTTTATTCTAGATTAAATTAGTTTCAGTTCAGCTTGATCTTTTTGATGTTTGCTTTTAAGTTTTGTTAGAACAAGTGTAGATTAGCCTTTATTTTTAGGGCTAGTTTACCCTTAATTCTATGATGTGATCTTTTTAGGGTCTCTACTAAGTACTGTGTGTATGTAACATGGATTCTTCACTCTGGCTAGTTGGGACTAAACATCTTCTAGTACTATGTGAGCTTGTGGCATTGTTCAGCTTACAACTCTCTAGCATCATGGGGCTGTACCTATGCATGCATGCCTCACTGCTCAGCAACAGGTCGAGGGGCTTCCTGTGCAGGTTCCTCTTCTTTCTCTGCATATCTCCCTCTAGTCTGTGTCTCCTCACCTCATTGTGCCCACTGAACTCTGCTCAGGATTTCCCTCTTTGCACTGAAAAGGCAATCCAGATAGAAAGTGAGGGCAACTATAGGGCTAATCATGTTTGTTTCCCTTTGCTCAATGTGCTGTTTGTCATACAATGTATGAAAACAGTTGTTTAATTCTGCCCATTAAAAAATTACTCATGGATGGGCCAGGCACAGTGGTTCATGCCTGCAATCCCAGCATTTTGGGAGGCAGAGGCAGGTGGATCACTTGAGGTCAGGAGTTCGCCCTGGCCAACATGGTGAAACCCCGTCTCTACTAAAAAGACAAAAGAAAAATTAGCCGGGTGTGGTGGCATTGGCATGTGCCTGTAATCCCGGCTACACGGGAGGCTGAGGCAGGAGAATGGCTTGCAACTGGGAGGCAGAGATTGCAGTGAGCCGAGGTCGCACCACCGCACTCCTGCCTGGGTGACAGGGCAAGACTCCATCTCAAAAAAAAAAAAAAAAAAAAAAAAAAAAAAAAAATTATTCATGGATGGAGGGCAAGTTGAGTTTCAATAACTTAATTGTGAATAGAAACAGAAGTTCTTTCACATTTATCTTTAAAGTTCTCTCTGCAGGTATGCCATTGTGGTTTTGATTTCAACAATTCATATGTTTTCTATCTAGTGGTTTTAATTTCAATTATTATACTTTTCATCGTTGTAGTAGTATTTGATTGATTTTATATCTACCTTATTGTATTCTGATGGTGGTTTCTTGCTCCTATTTTGTATGTCTCATTTTTTCCAAATATTAAACATAAGTACTTTACATTCTGTATTTAATAATTCCAGTGTCTGAGAACTTCGATGGGGCTAATTCTGCCTCTTCATGTTTGTGCTGAGTCTTTCTTACAGTGCCTTGATTCCTTGTGTGTCTCTCAGTTTAAGACTCTGAGCTCATATTTGATGGAGTTTTATTTGTTGAAATCCTTTAAGACTTGGCTTAACTCTCCAGAGATTTTATTTTTGTCTCTGCCAAGCTCTCACAGGGTTGTTAACCTGAGATTGCTTTAAGGTAACTCACCAGCTTGGGATTTCCTGGACCACAAGTATAATGCAAATTAGAATGGCAAAATCGCATTAGGGTAAGCCGTGGTTATAAATTCTCCAGGGGATTGCTTTCTCCTTGTACCCAGAGCTGGAACCCCGAAAGACACCTTTTTTTTTTTTTTTTTTTTTTTTTAAATCAGTTCACTGTTCTGGTGGGTGAACTTTTTCCATAGTTCACACTATTACTGAGGTTGTAACCCTTGAGGATGTGGAAGTCTGTCTCAGTTCCAAGTCTTCACCACCCGTGGACCCTCATTTCCTGGTTTCCACTAGCCTTTAGAAAATGAATTTTTAGGCTACAGAGACTGGTAGATGCCCTCAAAGGCAAGCAGAGTCAGCTTTCATTTACTACCTTTTCAAATTCTTTTTTTTTAACCTCTGAAATTTGTATAATTACTATTGTTAAGATTAGCCTTGCAAATAAGGGTAAATAAAATAATTCCTGAGGATATAGAAATGAGGGTAAATCATAAATGGCAGACAGCATTCTGCTTCCATCTCTCCAGATAAGGGCTCTTAGGGGCTGCTGTTTTAGACGGTGGTGCCAAACATCCAAATCCATGGGGAATATACCACACCTGCTTGTCAATTTTTTAAATTGACAGTAATTGTATCTATTATATGGCATATACTGTGATGTTTTCATATAGTTTTACCTTGTGGAATGATTAAGTCACACTAATTAACAAATCTAGCACTCACATACTTATATTTTGTTGTGGTGAAAGCATTTAATATCTAATCTTTTAACAGTTTTGAAATATACAGGCCAGGCACAGTGGCTCATACCTGTAATACCAGCACTTCGGGAGGCTGAGGTGGCAGGATCACATGAGCCCAGGAGTCTGAGACCAGCCTGGGTAACAGAGTGAGATCTCCATCTCCACAAAAAGTTAAAAAATTGGGCAGGCATGGTGGTGCACACCTACAGTCCCAGCTGCTTGAAAGGCTGAGGTGGGAGGATTGCTTGTGCCCAGGAGGTTGGGGCTGCGGTGAGCCGTGGTTGCACCACAGCACTCCAGTCTGGGTGATAGAGTGAGACTCTATCTCAAAAAAAAAAAGAAATATACAATGCATTGTTATTTATTACATTCACCATTCTGGGCAATAGATCACTAAAGCTTATTTGCTTGTCTTTCTTTAAAAAAAAAAAAAAAAAAAAAAGATCAGCTTCGTTCTTAAAAGGATGTTTATTATGTTTATTATACTTAATCCAGGATCTCTAGGTGACTCATAGTGGGAACATTTTTCAGGCTGGCTAGATCACCACAATGCTTAAAATGCAAGTCTATCACTCTCGTTCTTCCCACGGCTGGCACCTTCTCTTCCTGTAGGTCTCATCTCAAATGCCAACATCCTATCTAAGTATCCACTTTCCCTACCAGTTATTTGCTACCATATTACTTTTTATTTTTTTCTCTCATCACACTGTACAATAATATTTTTTCAAAAGGTTTTCCTATGTACTCTCCCTGTCTCTCCCACTCGTGTGTAAGAACTATGAGAGTAGATACCAAGTCTTTCTATTTTCTTCCGTGTTTTCAGCCCCAAGGCCAATTGCTGGTCAGAGTAAGCACTCAAATATTTGTTGGATGAATAATTTTTTTTTCTTGAAGCAAATATAAATAGATACACAACCTAAAATATGTTTCTAAAACATAAGATGATGTCAGTAAGTACATACAGCATATGAATGTCCAGAATTCTCAGTTTGTTGTTTATACTTTGTGGTCTCAACTTATCAAAAAGTCCAATAAATTCTGAAGTTGTTATTCCTTTATCAAAATGTAAGAAAGTGATTTTATTTCAGCATATTGAGCGTAAATAACATTTTTAAAAGTAAGAATCATGAAAACATGCCTAAAGAAAGTAGCCTAAAATTATTTTCAGGACATGACGCCTCCCCATCTCCAAACAAAATTAAGAGTCCATATACCACTTACCTTGTTTGTGTGTAAGGGAGAAGAACTGCTTCACGGAGAAGAGAGTTTTGTACTTAGCTATTTTGACTAATGAAATCCTATAACATCTCTGAGCTTAGAAAATGTAATAATATAAATATGGTTAATTTTCCCTCTAGCAAAATCTGGAAATTCTCTTGTTTTAATAAAATTCTCATAATGTTTATAAGATATTCCTTTTTCTTTTTTTTCCTTTTTCTTTTCTTTTCTCTCTTTTTTTTTTTTTTTTTTTTTTTTTTTTTTGAGACAGAGTCTTCCCCTGTCACCCAGGCTGGAGTGCAGTGGCATGATCTCAGCTCACTGCAACCTCCACCTCCCAGGTTCAAGCAGTTCTCTGCCTCAACCTCCTGAGTAGCTGGGATTACAGGTTCTTGCCACCACACATGGCTAATTTTTGTATTTTGAATAGAGACAGGGTTTCATCATCTTGACGAGGCTGGTCTTGAACTCCTGACCTTGTGATCCACCTGCCTCAGCCTCCCAAAGTGCTGGGATTACAGGCATGAGTCACTGCACCAGGCCTTTAAGATATTTCTTTTGGAAAAAAAATTCCTGGAATAAGGGCAATCATGTACCCTAACCCCAAACAGCAATGACAACAACCAAAAAGCAAGCATTTATGACAATAGGCGAGGCCCTGAGTTGAGAGATTTATGTGCATTTCCTTAATAAAACCTTAAAGATCCCCTTAGAAGATAATTATTATTCCCACCTATAGGTGAGTAAACTTTGGTAAACAGAGAAGTTGCTCAAGGTTGCATAGTTACAAGGTTAGTGAAATCCATGTTCTTAATAATTCTTTATATTGTTCCGCAAAGAAAAACATTTTCAATATTTAGTCCTTATGTTTTGGAAGCAGATGTAGGTCTTGAATTTCTAGGGTGGATGACTCCACATTCTTTCTTGTTTTATTAGTGGAAAACCAAACCAGAAATCATGATTTGAAAGGGTATATTCTTGGGCTATTCTATGTAATACAAACCTAAGCCATTTGGGGACTTTATTCATACATATTTCCAATATATCCTATTTTAAGGATAATATCAGTGACATTTAATTCACAATTGTATAATGAATTTTATTCAACTTCAGGGACAATTGCTATTTGATCTCAGCCTACAACCATAAATCTTGTTGAACTACTATTTCATGAACGTTCCCTAACTAGTCATTCTTTGGTTAAAAATCTCAGCTGGGTTTAAGATATCTGTGTTAAAGAAGACTCCAAGTCAGGCATCTAGATTCTATAAGAAGGGTTTTCCTTTTTCTTGTATTTCAGGTTAAGGTAATTCTAAAGAATTACACATGAGCTAATTTGTTTCTTTAACTCTGATCACTTTAAAAAATTTGTAATTCTCCATATCATCTAGATAAAATGCTTTGATACATATTGTCTATAGCTGGAGAACTACTGATGTATAAAAATGTGTCTTCTTGGTTAGCTCTGCCTACGTCACTTGATTTAGCTTTGTGTTCTTTTGCTTTGATGTTTTCATCCTTTCTCCTTATTCTTCCAGGGTTTCATCTGATTGGAAAATTAAGTTCTTAGTACTGAGTGGCTAAAAAAGAAATATTTAAATCCACTTAGACACTCTGTACCAAATACACTCAACCATAACCACACCAGTAATGATGCCCTCTAATGGGCAGCACTGGTGGTACCTGATGATGAATCCCTTCTCCTTCCCTGGTGGAAGTAGAAAAGTATCAAAGACTTTCAGAGAGCTGCTGAAATTTGATGAAGGTTGTGTTCAACTTGTTGATTGCCACTAAACATTTAAAAATCACGGGCTTTTGGTAAATCATAAACAATATAGGCATATGTCTCTGAAAAGACTTCTCCAACTTAGGTTTTCCAAGGCCACTAGCTTCCTTTTTTGTTGTCCTGTTTTGTTTAACTACAAACCAAAGCTAAAGAAATGATACAATGGTCTCATATTCAAGGATCTTACAAATTTTCTACAGAAAATATAAGTTGTAAAAGGAATGGAGAGTTCTTTAAGCAGCCTCAGAGAAATTATTACCTTGTGTCAAATTCAAAATGGATTGTCAACTACGTCATAATTTTCTGGAAAAGAGCTGTTTAAATAACAATACTTCAGTGTTGCTTTGCATTTACACTGCCAGAATTATACCAGGCATCTAAAGGGCCAGCCCTTGTGGGACACAGTGTCCTTGGCAAGATCTTTAGAAAAAGACAAAAAACAAAAACAGAAAGCAAAACTTGAAAGGAGAGACTCTATGGAGAAGAAAAGGAGAGGAGAGAAAATGATGCCAAAATATTTAATGTCAAATGCCAATACTAATATTTATTTAAATTTAACTGTTTTCAAATGAATAAGTTGCATCATTTATGATTAATATTATTGCATCATATATTATTAAGATTATTATTTGCTTAAAAATTGCCATGAATGAATTTTAAAAGGTAGGAAACCACAGGAGATTAATTTTAATGGGGGGAATTATATCTTACTTCTTTGGTTATATAGATGAGTTTAATTTGCTTTGGAGATTTTAAGAAGACGTTTACTTTCAATTCTCTACCATAAATGCATCTTAACCTAGGAGGTCATTATTTTTGGTTTTGAAAATTTAGTTCTTGCACCAATCAAATCCTTTATGTCTAAAATTTAGACTGAACACTGATTAAGATGCAAACTCCACCACATGCACTCTATGTAGTCTAAGAGACGATTCACTCACCTATGGATTTGACAAGCGCTCACAGCTGTGTCTCCATCTCTCACCACATCTGGGATGTTTTTGTCATTTGAATGTTCTTCTGCTTCCTCTGGGGGGCTGCTTTTGGAAAGGAAGGGTTCAGGTTCCCCAGCACAGGCTTCTCTCTGATCTGTTTCAATCTGAATCAAAGGCACTTCCCTTGAGCAAAGTGATAGCCTTTTGTGGTTTATTGCTACAGTGTCCTGACACGAGGAAGTTTCCTTTTTAGAATCTAAAGGGTTGTAGTTTGTAAGAGAAGCAGTTTTGCTCAAAGATGACACTGGGGGCTGTTTACATTCGGTAACAGAGTCTTTCCTCGGGCAATCGAGAGACTCCTGAACAAGCAGAGTTGGCCCACTGCACATCCTGCTGGCAGCTAATCTATTTGCACACGTCTCTGCTTGTGAGGGAGAGCCACCAGAAACAGGCTCAGTGTCGGCTTCCCCTGCATCATCCACAATGATTTTGTTCTTGCGCATGAGGGCCTCAATGGAGCTCGCCCACGTTTCATGAATTAACATGTTCGTGATGTGGTCAGTCCTACCTCTCCGATACAAGCAAGAGTCAGATTTGCAGAGACCGGATGAGGACGCGCTACTGACCGGCTGCACGCTTAGGAAATCCTGTGGGCAGTTCTGAGCAAAGCCATCTAAAGAGTTGGCTTTGATGGGCACATTCACTGTCAGCCTGGAGCATGGGGATCTGCTGTCTGGCATGGACGACTGTCTGTGGCACACCGGGGATCGCAGAGAAGGAGACAGCAGGCCGGCTGTCCAATCCTGGCTGCTCCGTCTGGAGGAGGTGCTTTCTCTGCTGTCTCTTTCGATGTCCCTCAGCATGTACCTGTAGAACTCCTCAGTGATGCTCTCTGTGCTGGACTGCTTAGAGGGACAGTTTGGCCTCACACTGAGGTGGTCACTTTTCCGGCATGCCTGTTGCATGGCTGAGCTCAGAATGCTGCTGGCGTTCTTGCCAGCATAGTAATCCAGCAGTAACTCAAATCCTCTCCCTTCATTTTCCATCTGGTTCACCATGAACCTGGAAAACTCCTCGGTGATGCTCTCACAGCTCGACTGTTTGGAGACAGAGCTGGCCCTGCTGACCGGCTGGCTCAGTGTGCTCATTAAGCCCAGGCTGTTGACATAGGCCCTGGCCTCGGACTCTTCCTCAGGAATGCTTTCACAGCTGGAGGCCTTCAGCCGGCTCCACCTGTCACCACTCAGTAACCGATTCCGGGGATAGCCCTGCGCCTGCCACATGCTGTCCACCATAGAGAACTCCGATAGGTTCATGATCTTGGCTGCCACTTCATTGGCAAAAAGGTTGACAGAATCTGGGACATCCTCAAGGTTCATGGACTCATCCACAACCCTGTTCATCAGTTTCTCTTTAAGCTCAGGGTGCTCATCCGTCTTCCTCTTGATCTCACTGAGCCGGGGCGGCTTGTGTTTCCTCACAGTGGCCCCGCTCCCATGGCTCTCTTTCTTCCTCTTCAAGGATCGGCAGGGTACATTGGGTGTCATCAGAAACTCACTCCCTCTTTTCCATGCACAAAACCAGGGTTGTTTTCCACTGGAGTTGTCAAGGCAAATTGCTGCAATTTCAGTTGCCATGGAGACGACCGTGTCTGCTAATTCTTCCGCAAAGTCTGTAATGCAGTAGATGTCTGGATGCTTTGTTTGAAGTATGGATTGAGCAGGAAGCAGCAAGTCATCCCCTAACACGGACAGGTTGACTTGAACTTCGTTGATGCAAGATGTGGCAGAGTTGTACTTTTCTTGGGTGTTTGGGTGGATACTGTCCTCAGCCTCCTGGGAACCGCTTCTGGACTGGCCAACTGTCGGGGACCTTTGTGCTTCGGAAGAGACTCTGCATTCATTCTCACTGTGAGGAGGGCTTTTTGCATCCTCTCCCGCTGTTCCTTTCAGATATATTTCCTTGGGGGATGTTGTAGCAGTCGAAGAATCGGGTACTCTGTGACTATGTGATAATTCTGACTGCAGCCTGGGGTTCTTGAAGAGGCCTGGCCTCACTCCACCATTGTTTTGTTTTGAATACATGCCATCCACAAGATTGCTGATGACAAGATTCGTGTTGTGTGAATTGCTAAGTGGAGAGCTGCTGGAGGATTCAGTGGCTTTTGTCCAAGCTAGACTAGCACCCGGATCAGATGGCTGGCAGCCAGGTTCTGTCTCCCTCCTTCTGATGGTCTCCTTAGAAAGGACAGCAGAACATTCACCAAGCCGCACAATATGACTCATCTTCTTGAACGTGAAGCATATCACATCGAAAAGCAGTTGATTTGTACTTTCCATTAAGGTGTCCAGAATTTCAGATGAATGCCTGTTGTCATTGGGGTCGATTATCATATTTTTGTGGTGAACTTCATCAATGGAATGCCTCAGGATAACATTGGACAGGGTATGTGCCAGTTCATTCCTGAGGACATTTTCTGAGCACAGGGTCTGAGACTTTGAAGCAGTTTCCATGATTCTCCTGTTCATGGAGTCCAAGAAGTCTCCAATACTACTGTAGGTATTAGGCCTTGTTAAAACCAGAGCAGCCTCCTTGAGCAATCCCTCAGCAATGGCTTCCTTGCCAAGCTCCATGCTTGCTAAACTACAAAGTGGGGGCATGGCTTCAGAAGCCTCAGCTGCAGGCGAGAGGTCACCACTTGGAGCCACTGAGCATGTCACCTCCTCTCTTTCACCTAGACCACAGACAGCCACGGCACTGGCCACCTGAGTCATGCCACACAAAGCAGATGGAAAGGAGTACTCATTGATGGAAGGTTCCTTGAGTCCTTGGGGTGCTTGCGTTTGCAGTGCACCACTGCCCCCTAGTGGAAAGTTTGAGTCCACTTGCTCCATTTTGAGTCTTTCTGTGGCCTGTGGACTGGAAATGGTTCCAATCACAGTGGCTGCACAAGCTAACGCCACTTCTAGAGCACTCTGGGGTTGTCTGCTGGGGTTCTCTCCAGAGAGGAGACTTGAGGTTTCAACAGAGGCTTCCATCTCAGGCCATGAGGAGATGCCTGGCGCGGGGGCAGCATCGCTGCTATCTGGACTCTGAACGACGACGATTTTGGGGAGCTCATTCCATGACCGAGAAACCACTGTATCTTTTGTGGAATAGCAACTGGGAAGCAGAGAACTTCCTACAGAAACACTGACTGCAGATTCCTGGGGTAATGTGGGCTGAGACTGAGATAATCTAATAAACGCATCCTGCAGCACGGATTCTGCTAAATTTGTAGCATACTTGCCAGGGGTGACTTCTCCATCTTGTACAGGAGGGAGAGCATTTCTTGTGTCTTCGTGATCTCCTGGGTTTAGGTTGCTTCTCTGCTCAGCCACAGCACATGCAGAAGGTACATCTTTATCCATCATGGAGAAATAAGCATCTTTTGGAATATACAGTGCCTGTGATTTTTCCATTTGACCTTTAAAATCTTCTGAATAATAATAATGGGTGGCTTCTCTCTTATTCCCTACAGCTTCACTTTTCCACTGTGATGGCTTGGCTGAGGGATCTAGACTCTGCAGGGCTGTGTTCTTTGTTAGGTTTTCTGGAGATCGTTCTGTTTTAATCAATGGTGTGGGATATTTGTTGACGTATTTGTCTTCCAAAGCATAACGCCACTTTTCCTTGTTGTAATTCCATTCCTCCTGGGTGGCTCCCTTTAGCTGTTTACTTTCCAAAACATTGGCTGAGACATTTATATTTTCATAACCTAGTGAGGAGAAAATGAGAGGCACTATTACTTTTTGGAAAGCAGGTTACCATAAGTTTTAAGTAATATTGACTTTCTAAAAGTAAAGCATCAATAAGGACACATGCACACGTATGTTTATTGCGGCACTATTCACAATAGCAAAGACTTGGAACTAACCCAAATGTCCATCGATGATAGACTGGATTAAGAAAATGTGGCACATATACACCATGGAATACTATGCAACCATAAAAAGATGAGTTCATATCCTTTGTAGGGTCATGGATAAAGCTGGAAACCATCATTCTGAGCAAACTATCACAAAGGACAGAAAACCAAATACCGCACTGTTCTCACTCATAGGTTGGGAATTGAACAAGAGAACACTTGGAACCGCCAGGGTGGGGAAACATCACACCAACCGGCCTGTGTGTGGGGTGTGGGGAGGGGGAGGATAGCATTAGGAGATAATACCTAATGTAATATGTACGAGTTGATGGGTGTAGCAATACCAAAAATGGCACATGTATACATATGTACAAAACCTGCATGGTTGTGCACATGTACCCTAGAACTTAAAAGTATAATAAAATAAATAAATAAATAAAATAAAGCATCAACTTTTCCCCCCTTCAAGAACAACATTTTGAATGGTTTCTTCAAGAAAAATGAATCTGAAAAAGCTTTCACGTTTCATGATAGAATGCCATCCAAAAAAATGGCTTTCCATGTGGGATACAAATGCAAGTAGGAAGTGTTTGAGGGTTGAGGGTTGCCACCATTCTTCAGGGGAAAGCAACCCAGACAGGTGTGTCTTAGAGCTTCCCATTGGGTACAAAAAGAGAAGGGAGGATGTTTACAGCAAGCTCAGTAGTGGGACTTGTTGCAAAGATTTGTTCTAAAGTTTGCATGAGACTTGTCCCAGAGACAGTGGCAACAACATCTGGGGTACCCCTTCCTCTGTGGCTAAAAGTGGGGAGGAGGAACACATTGTTCATTGAGCTCTGCGAATGGGTCAACAGAAAGAGCTGAAGAAATGAGTGCTAAACACTTTCCTGGATTATCTCTTTCTGTCTTCACAAAAATCATTAGCTACAGGCATGATTGTACTCCCAAATTAGACAAAGAAACTAGGCTCAGAAAGATTAGATAACTGGCGCCAGATCTCACAGCCTCAATGTGGCAGTGCTGGGATTCAAGCCCAGTCTGGTCCAACTTGGATCCAACTAATATATGGCTTTTATGGAAGTCTTAGGGAAGTTAACTTTCCTCCCAGTGATAGCCTCCATCTCTTGGCAGGCAGGAGGATTTACCTTTAAAGTACACAAATTCCCTTCAGCATCCCTAAGGCATCATTTGGGAGTCTGGATCCATCCAACCATTAAGTCTGCTAAGTGTATTTGTCAGCATCTTCACCAGTGTTCTCATATTCTCCTTCCTTCCTTCCTTAAAATTCAGCAAGTAAAGATTGTGATGTGTCAGCCAAACGGATGTGGCCTGGAACTCTTCTCAAATCCCACCCAGACATTTTTATATGGGGACTAATTTCAGGAGGCACTAATTGGAAAGTTCTCACCGTTCCTAGATTCATCCACCTCGCTCTCCTCCTCCAAGTGCTCAGAAGCAGTGAGAAAGTCTTCCTCGATTGAGGATAAGGAACAGTTCGTGTCATCCTCCAGTTTTAAGATGTTTGTTTCCAGGTGGAGCTGTCGCTCCTGCACCAGTTCCAGACCAATCAGAAATTTGTTGATTTCAAAGATGATGCAATTGGTACTGTTTGGTCTGTTCCCTCTTGCACATTGGACCAAGCAGATATCTGGCAGCCAAGGGCACTAAAAGTGGAGAGAAAAGAAGGCATTTATTCAAAAGGGAAAATAAAAGACTATTGCCTCTGACCTTTCCTTTTCCACCAAGCTCCCCTGTTAACAGGAGTGGGCACTTTTAAAATATGTGAAATGTCTTCTGGGATTATATTAATAAACTGCTTCAAAAAAATTCAAGTGATGTTTGGGAACACAAGGTACCTAGCAGAAAGCCTGACTTGGGGGAAAATAGATCGGCTGTATCACATATTTTAGTTTCCCTTGGTCAAAGCAAAAATTGAACTGGGCAAAGTTAAACAGGCAAAGAAGTTTTTATTCAAGGCTATTAAAATAGGGAAGAGAGGCCAGAATTAAGCTGGACTACACTCCACTGAACAAAAGGCAATAGGGTTTTAAGGGCTAGAGTGATGGGGCAGATCTTAGGTCATCTGTGTTTGATCATTGGCTTTACCCAGAGAAACAGTAAACTTTCTTGTATCTTTTTGACAGGAGGTAGTTTTACAACCTGGAGCAAGACGCCCACTGAAGTTAGGTTCTTACGCTCCCATAAAGACTGGGCACATTAAGGGAACTACCTTCCTTGATGATTACATTTCAATGAGACAGCTCCCAGGTCCTTGAGAAAGACATTTCTGGGTATAAAGCTGGCAAGAGGCTTTTACAAAAGATTTACATCTCAAAAGGCAGAGGAATTTACAGTTATAAATTTTCTAGATTAAATGTTCTAAGAAAAGGGAAGTCAGGGTCTAGAGTCAGGAAGGAGCCTGTCCAAATTTTGGTCAAGCTGAAGGGAATGTCAACGCTGTCTTGGTTACCTCTCTTGATTAAATTGAGTTCCAGTTTCTCAGACCAGTATCTTTCTCTGCCTTGAAGATACTCAGTAAAACCTCTACTAGTACTTCAGATGTACAGTAAGTGTTCTATCAACTACAGTTAGATTCTATAATTTGTATTGCTTATCTGAAGAAGCAGTCAACATGAAATTAAATGAAATCCATAGGAAGTGAACTAATTATCTCTAAAAGACCAGCGTATGGTAAGAACAGTGATAAAGAGGCCCAAATTATAGAATCATGTACTAGTTAGGCCTGTTAATTCTGTTCAGTTCTAGGGTTACAAACCATATCCTCATTCTCCACTGCACATTTTCACTGTTCATATTATTTATTGCCATTGGAATAGTAATAAAAGATTCCAATAATTCTAGGAGAGATGATTATAAAATGAAAAATTCAATCCTTCTCCAAGGTGTTCAGGAATCCCCTGGGAGCTCAAAAATAGAATTCCCCTGTATGCATATGTGATTAGGTCTATTTTTCAAAGAAGGTGGTCCATTGCCTGGCTTTTCTAAGTGTGAGTATGGACCGGCAGCCATGGCATCGCCTGGGAGCTTGTTGGATATATTTACTCTCAGGCCTCAACCCAGATCTACTCAATCAGAATCTGTGTTTCCAAGGAATCTGTTGGCGATGGGTACATGCATTAGCATTTGAGACCCACTGGTCTATAGCTTTTATTGAATTCACAAAGTATCTGTGATCCCCCAAATGGAGAGGAACTGCTGTTGTAGAGTAAGTGAAGTTGGCTTAATTGTCTTTCCACTGAATTTAGACACACTACACTAAACTGAAACTTACCCGGTATTTTCCGAGTGCCTATTGTATGCAAATTATGCAAGGAGGTGCAAACATGAATCAGACAATTGCCCTGGGGAGAAGGGCACACTATACTATCAGTCAGTCAACCTCACCAGAGTCCAAGTGATTCACATGGAGTTGATTCACCTCCAGCTCCAGAGGTGATCATGTGACTCAAGCCTGGCCAATCTGAATGATGCATTCCTTAGGTCATAGTGATTGGTTCAGAGATGGACATGTGACATTTGAGAGCCAAGAGGCTTTTGCTGAAAACCACCTGGAAATGACGTTCCATTCACACTTTCCTGACTTGAACCCAAAGGGATATTTCTTCCTTGTGGGAGGAGCTTGTCTGATAATGGGGCCAATGGAAAGACGCCACAAGAGAAAAATCCATGTCTTGATGATATTGGTTTTAAGTCTTTAATCTACTCCTGGGTTTTTTCTGGTTACATGAAACAATATGTTCTCTTTTTATTTAAGCTAATTTTCTGCCATGTTTAATTAAGAATCTAACTGGGATTAATCAGGGTCTAGTAAGTTAAACTCAAGGTCAAGTCCAATTAATGTCAATACCAATTTTCATAGAGATATTGAAAGAAAGCCGGAATTTCTCAGTAATACCTATACTTACCAAAAGCTAGGAAAATTGTTCTATAATGCAGAGGCAGCTTTTAAAAAGTATGTGAATTCTAAAAAGAAAATGGGAATAAAGTCTTCACTGTCAATGATATAATGTATAATTTATTAACAAGCCACAGATTACCTAGGATTCATGTAAAATTTATAGGACACAAACCTTGTTAGTAGCTACAAAGTCAGGGAGATCTGATTACCTGGAAATAAAACCTTCTCCTTTATTAATTGATTTATCACACTGTATTATGTTTCTTGAAATTTGAAGACTTTGGGGCTTTTTGATATTTTGAAGAGTTGAAGGATAAAAGAAGACTTTAAAAATGGACAACGAAATTAAAACCCAAGGAAGAACAATTTGTGGAAAACAAATGCTCATCATTTTAATCTGGAGCTGTTACATATCACTGTAACATACTTTATGTGCATTTTTCTCAAAATTAATTAAACAATTTTACTTGCATGTCTTTAAATAAATAATGTTATAGTGATTTATATAGTAGGAGTGCACATGAGGGCACTGAATGATAATAGTAGTATTTTAGTTACTGCTTTATTTTTAATAACATTTGTTTTGGAGGAGGGATATTTTATTCGTTGGGCCCAAGACACTCTCTCTCCATCCTTGAAGCTGCCATTCTGGATTTACTAGCTTGGCTAGTTTGGTACCTCCTAAGGAATACATAACATCTGAAAGATGATACTGTGGATTCTGAAATAGAATTTAGGTACTGCTCCTAAAAGAGGAGACAGTTCTGTTTTCGTTTTTCCAGTAGATTTGTAGAAAACCAAGCTAAGTAACCAATGCCTACTCTATCTGTTCTAGTTCAAATACAACTTAGGAATTTGAGAAGACAATAGAAATTAGGAGTTGATGTAATAAAAGCTCTGTCAAACTCTAAGTGGTGGTATTTAAGAGAAACATAAATGCAGACTTTTCTCAAATATAAAGACACTTTGATTCCTATGTTACAGAAGCTTATGTGTAGTGTTTATTTGGGGGTTACACTGATCTGTGCTGAGCTAACTATAGATTTAAGTGAATGGCTTATCAAGAACTTACGTCTTACCTGTGAAACTTCAAAATCTGCCTGGAGATTTCCAGAGGCTAATCCACTTAGGACGACAATTTCATTTTCTTTTGGTTGTTGGACATTCATGGAACTGATGAGTTTTGGAAGATCTGGTGAAACGTTGACCAGTTTCTGTAAAGCAAGAATCTTTATTAGTTTAGCTGATTTCTTTTCACCAAATACTACTCACAAACTACTTTACCTTCAGAAATAATACTCCCAACTGCTCATACTATAGATTGCTTAATCTACTAAGATTCTTACTAGAATAAATTTTATAAAATGGAAGCATGCACGTTTAGATTGAAAGAGAAAATATAAGCTTTAAAAACTCTTTAGTTCTAAATTTTATGAAACTAAATATTTTACAAAGTAAACATAAAGTAAACATTATATGATAGTAATTACTATCCTACCACAGGTATAAATGGTAACTTGGAAAAATTTTCCCTTTAAAGACCTTGCATAAAAGATTTTTTTTTTTTTTTTTTTTTTT
>NW_016807134.1:691263-693456 GCF_001698545.2 Rhinopithecus bieti | reverse complement strand
TTTTTTTTTTTTTTTACTAATAATCTTCTGATATGGCTTGGTTCTTTTACCCCATCCAAATCTCATCTTGTAAATGCTATAATTCCCACGTGTTGTGGGAGGGACCTGGTGGGAGATGATTGAATCATGGGGGCGAGTCTCTCCCACACTGATCTCGTGATAGTGAACAGGTCTCATGAGATCTGATGGTTTTAAAAAGCAGGATTGTTTTCTGCACAAGCTCTCTCTTTGCCTGCTGCCTTCCACATAAGATGTGACTTGCTCCTCCTTGCCTTCCACCATGATTGTGAGGCCTCCCCAGCCATGTTGAATTGTAAGTTCAATAAACCTCTTTCTTATGAGTCCAGTAAATCTCTTTCTTATGTAAATTGCCCAGTATTGGTATGTGTTTATCAGCAGTGTGAAATGGGCTAATATATCTCCTGTTCTAATTTTCAATAATAATAATTATAATAAAATTGTGACTAGCATTGATTTTACTCTATGTACTAAGCACTATGCTAGAGCCTGTATATAGGTTAAATCCAACTACATTTAATCTTCACAACAATCCTATATGGATTAGGTACCATTATTCCTTTCATGTTATACACAAGCAGCCTCAGGCCCAGAGATGAGTAACTTGCTCAGTTCATGTAGCTAAATCAGTGCCAAGGTATGCTCTTAGCCATAACAGACGATTATTTCAAATCACTCGCATAAACTCTTCAAACACGCTACTCTTAGATGCCAACTTGCTTTGGCCCTCCCTGCTATCTCTCTGATGGACTCTGCACCATGATTCTATCAAATAAAATTGTGTGTGCAATTTCTTTTGAAAATTCCATAGTACTACACAGATGACGATATTTGGGGTTCAGTGAAAATGTGTAATAAATTAGTGGTGTGGGAAACTGGGTTTGAGAAGCTTGAAGTACAGCATTGTCAACATGGGAATAACTGTCAATAACCGAGTAATTGCAGGTCTACTGTTCGGTGAAAATCAAGTGGTAAATCGTGTGCTGTTACACATTAAACAGTATTACACCAAATGGTAAATTCAAACCATTGTCAGCTTTTGGCATGGAATGGCAACCTTATTACAGCACTTAATTATTCCCATTGTATCAGCAGGCTCTAGTTCCAGAGGACTGAATAGATCTTCAAGTCTTTGCATACTGTCAAGCATGTACATCAGGGCCCTCACGGCCTTGGATGTGCTTGGGGAATTTAGCTGCAACAGGATGCAAAAAGTTCAAGCCATGGATACAGATGAAGCATTTGATGAAAGCAGCAGGAAGAAGCAAATCTGAGAGACAGAGGGGAGGGTTGGCTGGTATTAGCAGGTTTTGGAAAAGTCTTGGAAAAGTCATCTACAAATAGCCATTTTAAGGCACTGATGGGCAAGAGGATGTGTGCCTGCTTGGACAGTTCTGCCTACATGGTGTCTGGACGGAGGGAGAGGGAAACAAAGAACAAAGGTGACTAAGATGGCATACTTCCGGGTTCTTCATCACCAACTTTCCCGCGCCCAGGAAAGGCACATGTCAGCTGCGCAGGTGCAGCATGACATCCCACCGAGGAAACTGAAACCTACCTGACCACGCCCACCACACAGCCCTCGACCCGCCCGCATCCCGCCTACCGCCCTCCCACTCCCAGGCCCAAGACATAAAAGCCGCTCCCAGCAGGCGCGCGGGGCAAACTTCCTCGGCCCCCTCCTCATATGCGGACCCAGGAACCTCACCCGAGAACGCTGGAGCGACTTCCTCGGCCTCCCCTGCCGGAGACTGGTGAACTTCGCCCTTTCTTCCTTCACATTGGCTAGCTAATAAAGTTTCTTTTTACCTTGCCTACTTGCATTTTCTCTGGCGCCTGCTCTGGTGGTCGCATAAAACAAATCAGTTGGTGCCAAAACCCGGGAGGAGACCCCTCCTCAGGGCCCCCCAAGGTCCGAGGAGCCTCCTCCTTCCATGCCGTGGATGGACCAGGACCTAGACTTCGCTTTCCACACCTCCAAGTCTCCTAGGGGTGAGTACCTTTTGCCTCCCTCTCATATTCCTTGGCCAGAAGTCCTGCGCAGGCCCAACGTTTTTCTTTTGGTCACCAGGTGACCCACAGGAGAGTTCCCAAAGGTAGAGACATCTGCCCAAAGGAACTCCATTCCAGTCTGTGTGAGACACGTCCAGGACGGAGACGTCCGCCTGGAGGTAA
>NW_016807134.1:687233-690543 GCF_001698545.2 Rhinopithecus bieti | reverse complement strand
ATATCCAAGCCAAAGATCTTCAGCCCAGGTGGAAAGGCCCATATACTGTCCTCCTATCCACATACACAGCAGCCAAACTTCTAGGACACACGCACTGGGTCCACGTATCACAACTAAAGAAAGCCCCCACAGAAGACAATCAGTGGACATCTACTAGACTTGCCCCTACCTGCCTCAAACTCACCAAACTCCCTTGACCACCACATGTTCCCTGACCTCTTACGCTTATCCCGATTTCTCACCATACTCTATATAAACATAACAGAATTCCAGTATATTACCCCAGATCCCTACTTGCCCCCAGATCATAGCCCATCACAGTGGTTTTCCCGCTTACTCACCTTTATAGAACATCTCCAGTGGCAAGGTGTACTCTGGGATTACACTCAAGATAAAGTCTTATTTTATACTTATATTACTATTTTTCTCTTGCACTCCAATCTCCATTACTAACCCCACTTTTGTATGGAGATTCTCTATAATTGAAACTTGGTCAGAGAACAACAAACAACATTCACAGCTACAAGGCACTGCAGACTGCCCACCCCAAGGCTGTCAGTCCCTCCTCACCATAAATTTCACCCTCGCTTCTCGCAAAGATAGATGGTCTAACCCATTTCTCTGCTTTCTATATGACCAAAGAGAATATAATTGTAAAAACTACTGGCAAGAAACAAACCTAGGATGCCCCTATCAATATTGTAAAATCCACTATGTACATGAGGGTGATCAATTCTTCACCCAGCACGTGCAGTCTGTACCCTATCAATATCAACTAAATATCCAAGACCCGTGGGACCCCCGATGGGCAGATGGAGTAAAAGGAGGACTCTACGCTAGGTGGTCAGCTTCATATCCAACTGCCACCCTCTTGATCAAAAGGACACTAGTCCAACAGGAAAACTCCCTCCCTAAAAATATAAAACACCTACAAAATTTAACCTTAGCCATACAATCACAAGAACAGGCCCTACAAGATCAACTACACTCCTCCATACAAGATCAACTACACTCCTCCATACAAGATCAACTACACTCCTCCAACAAAGACCCCTTCTCATGGTTAAAGCTAGTCCGTCAAGGGTTAAACTTAACACGGGCAGCTAACATAACACATCTCTCCCACTGTTTCCTCTGCGCAGCCCTTAAAGAAGCCCCCTTAGTGGCAGTCCCTTTACCAACTGCTTTCAAGGCTAAAACTGGCTCTACAAGCACCTCCCAAAAACCGTTTTTGCTCCAAGTCCCACTATACCAAAACCCAAAAAATCCAATCCTCCCTTTCTGCTAACTCTGCCCCAAACTCCTCCTGGTGTAAGTACACCCAACCACCCAATAAGATCCAGACGGCCCCCATTGGAGGTTATTTCTGGTGTAATAAAACCCTCTTCAAGGTCCTTAACCACACATCCATCAGCCAATCCCTCTGCGTCCCAGTGTCCTTAGTACCCAGTTTAACCCTATATAGCAAAGCAGAAGTAGCTGAACTCACCTTACAATTTAACTCTCCTCCTAATAATCTCCAAAAACGGGCCATCTTCCTTCCCTTAGTCATCGGGATTTCTCTAGCCTCCTCCTTAGTGGTGTCAGGACTTGGAACTGGGGCTCTTGCCTACTCTGTACAATCCACCCGATCTCTAACTGCCCAAATTCAAGAAGCTATAGAGGCGTCGGCTGAAAGTCTAGCCTCTTTACAACGTCTAATCACTTCAGTGGCTCAGGTGGCAGTACAAAACAGAAGAGCACTAGATCTTCTCACAGTAGAAAAAGGAGGAACATGTCTTTTCTTAGGAGAAGAATGTTGCTATTACATAAAGGTATCAGGTCTAGTTGACACTAATATTCAGACCCTAAACCAGATTAAAACAGAACTAAAGAACTACAACACTCCCTTAACCCCAGGTCCACCTATATGGTTATTACTGGTAATGCAACAGATGCTCCCATTCCTCATCCCTATACTAATTCTCTGTCTTATCCTATGTTTTGCCCCCATCTTAATCAAATTTCTCTGAGCCAAAGTTCAAGAGATCACCCGTGTAGCCTTCAACCAGATGCTCCTACATCCCTACGTCCAGGTGCCAACCATGGACCCTCATGACAATGCCCCTGACAGCAGGAAGCAGCCAGACAGACAACGACGCCCCAGTCATCATAATCAATGAAAGGTTGGACTGTCTGGACGGAGGGAGAGGGAAACAAAGAACAAAGGTGACTAAGATGGCGTACTTCCGGGTTCTTCATCACCAACTTTCCCGCTCCCGGGAAAGGCACAGGTCAGCTGCGCAGGCGCAGCATGACATCCGACCGAGGAAACCGAAACCTACCTGACCACGCCCACTACACAGCCCTCCACCCGCCCACATCCCGCCTACCGCCCTCCCACTCCCAGGCCCAAGACAGAAAAGCCGCTCCTGGCAGGCGCGTGGCGCGAACTTCCTCGGCCCCTTCCTCATATGCGGACCCAGGAATCTCGCCCGAGAACGCTGGAGTGACTTCCTCAGCCTCCACTGACAGAGACCGGTGAACTTCGCCCTTTCTTCCTTCACATTGGCTAGCTAATAAAGTTTCTTTTTACCTTGCCTACTTGCCTTTTCTCTGGCACCTGCTCTGGTGGTCGCATAAAACAAATCACATGGGAAAGCAAGTTTCACAAATGTAAAAAGGGCAAACTGTAGAGGGTAAGTGCTAGGGAAAGGGTTGGGGAAATGGACTGTAATGAAACTATCTAACCAAAGAGTCTCCTACAAAATGTGCATTATTTACTGATGAAATCAAGTTGAATAGTCCTTGTAATCACCTCCTGGACAGCTTGAGTTTCAAATGTTACCTGTTGCAGGTGCTCTGTGCTGCATTCATCCTTGTTCACATCAAGATTCACAAAGCAGACCTGGGAAAGAGAGCAAAAATAGTACATTAAAGTCAAAACTTGACTGTCTTTTTAGAAGAAAGCAAGCCGGAATCAGCTGGGGCAAATGCTTTGGGAATCTTCCACATCTTAGACAGTTTGGCATAGAAATAGTCATTTCAGGGAGGGCGTGGTGGCTTATGCTTGTAATCCCAGCACTTTAGGAGGCCGAGGTGGGTGGATCACAAGGTCAAGAGATCGAGACTATCCTGGGCAACATTGTGAAACACTGTCTCTACTAAAAGTACAAAATTTAGCTGGGCGTGGTAGCACACGCCTGTAGTCCCAGCTACTCGGGAGGCTGAGGCAGGAGAATTGCTTGAACCCGGGAGGTGGAGGTTGCAGTGAACCGAGATCGTGCCCACTCCAGCCTGGCGACAGAGTGAGACTGCATCTCAAAAAAAA
>NW_016807134.1:671404-687119 GCF_001698545.2 Rhinopithecus bieti | reverse complement strand
AAAAAAAAAAAAAAAAAAAAAAAAAAAAAAGAAAAGAAAAGAAAAGAAAAAAGAAAGAAAAAAAGAAATAGTCATTTCACTTTTGAGCCTCTAAATAGCTCTCCAGCACCCTACTCAGCTTCCCACTGGTTACAACAAATGCCATCTTCCTTTTATGGCCCAACATACTAAAAAAGTCTGCTTGTATTAGAGTGAATAGAACAGTTACAACAAAATCTTCAAGTTTATAAGGTGTTATCAATTCTCATGAAATAGGAAAAATAACTTTTCATGCTCTAAGGCTGTTTGTAATTGCAATAAATACTTTTCTCTATTTTCTCCTTTCCACTTCTCATTTTGCTCCTTTTCTCCACCCACTTTTTATATAGTGCATAATAAACCAGAACTCCTCTTTGCCACATTGTTTTAGTTCATTTTACTTTATTTTACCTTGTTACACAATTTGCCTCTTTGCTAGCCATCTTGGATAAATGTCTGAATGGATTAGTCTAAAAACAATAGCCATAATATTAAACAATAAATCTGAACAACAATGAAACATTGTTATAAAGTCATATGCTGCATAATGAACAATATTTTGGTCAAGAACTGATCACATATACAACAGTGGTCCTTTAAGATCATAATACCATATTTTTACTGTTTTTACCTTTTCTATGTTTACATATGTTTAGATATACAAATATTTAATGATTGTGTTTCAGTTGCCTGTGGTATTTAGGACAGAAACATCTGTCCAGGTTTATAGCCTAGGAGTAATAGGTTATACCATATAACCTAGGGGTACAGTAGGCTATGCCATCTAGACTTGTGTAAGTACAGTCTATGATGTTCAAACAGTGACAAAATCACCTAATGATGCATTTCTCATAACATGTCCCCAACAGTAAGTGACTTATGCCTGTAAATTAAATCTCAAACATATCACATAGAGAACTACTATGAGCATTCAGATGGGGTTGGAGAAAAGAAAGTTAAAGTTTTCAAAGAGGTTAGCTATATGTTTGAAGGATAAAAAGACTTTTGTTGGACAGGGAATGGATGGGGACCATCACTAGTGGGTTGGACAGACAGCATGATTAATACTTTGAGGTGAGAAGGTGTAACACGCTGTCAAGCAATAGGCAATAAGAGAATCTGATTGCAGGCAGGCCTAGAGGAAGGGAAGTGTCGGTAATTAGGTCTAGTTAGGTTTGTGCTACATGAAAAGATGCAAATGAAATTATTTAATACTTTGCTAAAATCATCCAAAGGTTTTATTTCTAACAAGTTGATTTAATGATACAAAACTGAGAACATTAATTACCTGGAATTTAGTTAGACATTTGAACTTTCAGATGCCTGCAAATATATGGGGATTTCTGATCTTAGTTACTTTTAGGGTCATGGTTTCTTAGTCTATCTTTTTTCTTTTTGAGGTTAAAAAAATGGAAAGGTTTTGAGAAAGATCTTAAAAACTGAAACAGAAGTATAAAGATCATGTCTGCTTTAGTCCCAAAGAATAAGAGATCGCTTCAAGTTTCATGGACTCACGAGATCCTTGAAGTGCAACCCCAGGGTTGTACTTAAATCTGCCTGTTAAGAATAACTTGTATTGTGGGAAGTCAGGGACCCCGAATGCTCCTGATAACTTGATGGGCATTAGGGAGAAGAAAGGGCATAAAATGACCCACACTCTCATCAGAAGTTTTTTTTACTCTGGGTTAATAGGATGGAAAAACAGGAAGAAATTGGCACGAGTCTCTTTGCAGACAGTGCAAATGGAAGCATAAATAGAAGATGGAGCTCAGAAGCAGTTCATGATCTAGGGAAGTTTGAGAATATTCATATAATAATTGAAACTTTGCCCTTGGAAAACTAGTTCAATATCCACAGTGCTCGGGGACTCTTAATAACATGCAACTGGGACTGGAGGTATTGAATTGATGAGAAGATTTTCCATTCACCTTAAAGAAAGGCCCATTACCTTGCCCCTGGGCATGACAAAGCTTTTATTATCCTGCATCACAGTGGGAGAGGGCAAAGCAGAGACCAGAAAGCAAAGAAAGGCATTTATAGCAACAATTTGTCTGCCCTCCAATATTTTCTTTAGTTCTCTGAGGATGAACTCTCTTTTCACCTATTCTAGGCTACTAAATGAAACTCTGCCTACACCTGAAGGACACTCTCCACATTTGCTAGCTGAACCAAGATAAAAACAAAGCAAGACACAAACCGACTTCTTGCTTACACTTCTTATGCACATCTTTCAATATCTTCGTAGTAGGGGATGATCCAGGCTTCTTAGGGCCTGATGTGCATGCAATGTGAGGCCTTCTTTAAGAAATAGAATAACGGTCGATTGTGGTGGCTCACACCTGTAATCCCAGCACTTTGAGAGGCCAACGCGGGTGGATCATGAGGTCAAGAGATCGAGACTATCCTGGTCAACAGGTAGAGAAACCCCATCTCTACAAATAATATAAAAATTAGCCAGGCTTGGTGGTGTGCGCCTGTAATCCCAGCTACTCCAGAGGCTGAGGCAGTAGAATCGCTTAAAGCTGGGAGGCAGAGGTTGCAGTGAGCCAAGATCATGCCACTGCACTCCAGCCTGGCAACAGAGCAAGACTCCATCTCATGAAAAAAAAAAAAAAAAGAAAAGGAATATTCTAAATTAGGTGTGAGAGTGAATATTTACTTATTTAGAAGGAAAAAAGGAATCACAAGAAAGCTAGAACTTAAAAGGGCTGGCAAATACTAAAAACATAAAACTGCCAGAAATATGATATCTAATCGCCTGCCCAATGCACCTCCATAATAGGTTTTTTTTTTTTTTTTTTTTTTTTTACATTTTGATTAAATACTCTTTGGTCACTTCTTCATGTGAAAGCAATATTGAAACATTGTCTTCTCTAGAGAAACTAGAAAATAAGCCAGTTTCCCTCTAATATGGTTGACTGATTTTTTAACTTCCAAATTTTATTGAAAATATGTTTTCAGCTTATTGTCAAATTCAGTGGGAAACTGCTATACAGTTCCTTTCATATATGAGTTGTTATAGGCATACTCACTCTTTGTACTACCTTCACAGTTTCATACTCTAAAGACATAATTTGGATTGATTCTCTTTTGTGTGATTTCCATGAAAAAAATGCATCATGCATTTGTGATTTTCAGTGCTGTACTATCAAATGCATGCCCACCAAGAGGAAATTTCTGCTTGACTAGGCCTCAATGAGGACCCAACCTTGCACTTCAGTTTTACATGTCTGATGACTGGAAGAATTTTACACAGAGTAGCTTCTGGCATGTAAACCTTGTTTTCTCTCACTGCCTACATATTTTTGGTATTGGAAACTGTAGGACATGCTCACACTATCCCTAACCTGGCACATTTGTGTTGCAGTGTCTGGCTGGGTTACCACTCTTGATGGTAGAAGCATTCCTGGAAGTCATTGCTATATGTGGATGGCTAGCAATCACTTAACTGTATATGAAAGTGATATCAAGCCACATAAATATATCATGTAAACACAACCCCCTCAATTTCCCTTAAGCCAGAGCCCAATAACACCTGTGGTCACTCCAATGACTCTCAGTATGGGGGGAGGTAAGAGGTAGTAGGAGTCGAAATGGAAAGAGACAATCAAAATTAAAATATCTTACTTTGACTATTTTACAAAAACGCATAGCCATGTGAATACAGTGATAGGCCCTGTCCCAAGGGCCTTGAAACTGGGGCCTATGCATATTAACAGCCCTGAAACCTAAATTTTGATAGTTTTACAGTAAATCCACTTCTTGATGAAATGGACGCTGTGACTGGATTGCTCTTAGCAAGTTTTCAATCTCTACAAACTGGGGCTATTAATTGAGATTTAAGCGACCACTAATGCTGAAGTCCAAGAAGAATACAGGACCAGGCTCTGTCTAGTAGAGCTGGGGAGTGGTGAGCCTGGATTAGGAGGCTTTGATGAGGAGGCTGAATGTTTGATGAGGAGATTGAATGTCTCCAAAGTGCATGGTGTCAATCCCGGGTGCTGAGAAGACAAACAATACAAGGCATTGTTCTTGCTCTTGGGAGTTATGATCTGTCTGAAGGCAGGACATGTCCTTAAAGTGACAGAAACATCATGGGCCGTGTGTGCTGGAGAAGGGAGTTGGGAGAACTGGGTCAATCATGAACATGTTTACAGTGTTATTACAGGAGGAAACTTTTGGTAGTAGGAAACTGAAATAAAGTTTTTATTTATTTTGTTTTTTTGCAGGAGCAGTTAGGGTGAATGTTATGTGTGACTAAAATAATAAAGCCTAGAAGATTCTACATTACAGTTCCATGAGCTGGAGAGAATCCTGTCGGTGCGGAGGCTAGGGCTGCATGCTGGAGCCACCAGCCAATGGAGAATAAGGCATAAGTACTGTGATGCTTTTGCATTATCTGTAAAATGCCTGCATGAGCAAATCCAAATATGCCATATGACCTAGGAAAGGATTTTTTTCAGTATGTATTTTTACATAATTATTCTTTTTTCTTGAACATAGAAGTGGTTGATTTTCCTGCAGCCTTCACAATCTGTTAGTTCATGAGGGCAGGCCCTGTCCATCACTCGATTCCCAGTGCTCAGCATGGTGCCAAGCATCTGGCAGATGCTCAATAAATTCTTGTTGGTGAGTGCAGGTGACAGGTGTACAAGAGAAAGGGACATTTGTAATAATCATTTCCCTTATTTATAGAATGAATTCCAGTGTAGTCAATAAACAGTTTTCTTCCCGTAAAGGTATAGGGAATATGTAGAGAAGCTACAGAAGAATTAAATGAGCAAATAACCCAGCTATTGGCTTCTATTTCCAGTACTTAGATTAGCTTCTTTTTCTCACAAAGAAGGATTTGCTAAAAAATAGAAGACAAAATGTTGAGAATCATAAGTGTAATAAAGACACATAAAAGGTGCTAACATTTTTCTTGGAATGGCAGCTCCTTTCTCGTCACATAAAATACATTTCTTTTGTGTATTTGTGCACATATCCTTACTGAGACCATCTGCAGACATACTCAGCTGAAGCAGATGGAAACACACATCATCCCAAAAGCATACAAGCACTTCTTCTCTTGCTTTCTTAACAGAGCTAATCTTGTGGTTGTACTCTATCTTTTACACTCAAGTGCTGCTCTTCTATCATTATTACGGTTTTTAAACAAGACATTGCAGGAATAAATGTCACTGAGAAGATGACGCCACCTTATGATTTTGACTTTTATATAACCTAATAAAATATTCCTCAAAACTACTTATATATAATAAAAATTTGAATGTCTATAGGAAATATACTGCTTTTTTTTAGTATCATGGGTTATTAGCCAAGTAATCTCAGTGATTACTCTTATTTATGAATCTCTTTTCATAAATGAAGCTCCATGTAGGCATTTATAACACTAAAATTTTATTGTGAAATTTTGTTAACTGGTGATATAAAACATATCTTGGTGAAAAACTGATGTGCGGAAGTGGTTGACATGAAAATCTAGTATTCAATACAAAACAAGTAATTTTTAAGTGGATTGTAATTCACAGAAACTTTTTTGAGGCAACTGTATTTCCTAAATAGTTTTATTTGATACAAATAAAGTCAGACGAAATCAGTGCTTTTATATCAGATAAAATGGGTTTGACTTTTGAATTGAAAACACGTAGAAACAACTGATGATGACAATTGTTGGGATGAAAACCATATTATAAGTGCAGTTTTATGTTTTCATGTATTAATTTTAGTCAACATTTTAGATTATTCTGATAGTGAAATGCAATCATTAAGAAATGTCATTGTATTCTGCATCCACTAGGGGCAAATCACTGTGTCAGAGGTCAGATGACACCAAGGTTTTAGGCTAGGAGGTGAGTCCTTTGATTCCTCTGCTTGAATTTTTTTCATTTTTCCTAAAGTTAGCTAACATCTATTAAGAAAACTTTTCAGAAAATATTAACCCACAGCATGATGTCGAATTTAAAATCTAGATATTTGAATGTTGAATATGACCAAATACATACTTACAGTTTTTCTTAGAAGAAAAGCAATTCCTTCTTTTAAGCAGCTTTTAACAATGCAGCCATCTGGCCATGTGGGATATGACAGCATCTCTTAATTTGATGGCATCAAAATGCTGATTTCACAAAGCATCCAAAGAAAACATTGCCTCCTTTCTTTTTCTAACCAAAAGGCTTCTGCTAGATTCAGGACCCTGGACCAAAATTAGCTTCTAAAGAATATGACATTTTTTCTGCCTAGGACTGTAGGAAATTTTTTTCATCAATGGTATGATGCCACCATGCTGTGGTCATTCTGGAATACATTTGACTGTTTGGGAAAATACTGCATTTATATCCAGTCATTGCTTTGAAGTGATTACAACAATTACACAAAATGAAATATAAAGTTTTATTGACACTTAAGACTGTCCAGCTTCTCTCCTTTTTTTATTGTCAACATTAAAAATAATGTTGAATTGTAATTCTGGGGGAAGCTCCTCAAACAGTTTGTGATAAGAGATACAGTAAAAGGAGTACAAATACCTAAAATACTAGAGGTCTTTAAACTAAACATACCTGAAGTCAATTTTATTGATAGCTTAAAAAATAAAATTAAAAAATAAGTATACACTCAAGATAATTAGCTATTTTGCCATAAAAATGTAGTGTTTATTGTCTTAGACTTTTCGTTTGAACCAAGAGGATACACTTACATGTAATGTCTGATGTACTTTTACTAGATATGTAACACATTATATTTATTTTAGATTTCCATTTTAAAGATCTGTTACTAGCAAGTGTTTCCCTCTTGAAAGTAGGCCCTGAGTAATTATTTGGACCAGATGAAAACTAAAGAATCAGTAGAAAAATGTGTTTCTACACTTCACCTGCTTGCAAAAATGTGCTCTGGGTTATATAAAATAAAGTGGTAATAGAAAATTAGCATATTAAAAATACACAGTACCGTAAGATGTTTTCCTATATGATTTTTTAGGAATAGCTTTCTTGTGTTTTATCAGTCACTGGCAGTTTCTCTAGCGTGGCTATTCTCTGTTTTCCATCAATCAGCAATTTTTTGTGGAATTCCACTACATGCCAACACTAGACACTAAGTTTAAGGCAGATATTCTAGGCACTAATTTCTTTTCTCGGGGATAATCATTTTTATTTCCAAGGGCCCTTAGGAAAATTAAATCAGGATTATCCAAGTATTTGTTTAGAAGACGGTTCTGGGCTGGGCACGGTGGCTCACACCTATAATCCCAGCACTTTGGGAGGCCAAGGCAGGTGGATCACATGAGTTCAGGAGTTCGAGGCCAGCCTGGCCAACATGGCAAAACCCTGTCTCTACCAAAAATACAAAAATTAGCCGGGCATAGTGGCGCATGCCTGTAGTCCAGCTACTCAGCAGGCTGAGGCAGGAGAATCGCTTGAACCCAGGAGGCGGAGGAGGTTGCAGTAAGCAGAGATAGTGTCACTGCACTCCAGCCTGGGTGACAGAGTGAGACTCTGTCTCAAAAAAAAAAAAAAAAAAAAAAAAAAAGAAGAAGAAGAAAACATTTCTGCATTCTCTGAAATCTTATGATCACTAGAGGGTATAACCTTGGCTTAGAGTAATTGTATTACTCTATGTAATACAGTGCAGATTTGCTGAATGAATCTAGGTGGTAATGTGGAGCGGAGGACACTGGCCGTGGGAGAGGATGTGCAGATGCTGGCTCTGCTCTCAGCTCCCATGCTGTTGTGAGGAAAGGAGATGGGAGCCATGTCCTGTGGCTTGTGAATTGTCAGGTGAGTCTTAGAAACAGAGCAGCTAGTCATCTTCTACTAGTCGGCAGTCAAAAAGGCTGAACTAGAACTATGAGGACTACTCTTATTTCCCGGAAAAGAGAGAAGAAAGTGAAAGTGGAAATTAAAAGGATCTAAGTAGGAGAGAGCAGAAGAAAAAGAAAACAAACAAACAAACAAAAACAACAACAAAAAACAAGCAATCGTGCAAACAAACAAATCACCAATGGAGCATCACAGGTACTGGCTTACTCCTGGAAGGAGCTGCATTTAGGTCTGAAGACCACCTGGCTCTGTGAGTAAGAACATTTAACCTGCCTGCATGGCACATCAGAATCATCTGGACAGAGTTCTTACACTTGCATGTTCCTGGGCTCTGAACCACAACTATTTCATCAAAATCTCTTGGGTTGGGGCCTGGGGATATTTACCCAATTATTTATCAATTCTTACTATCATTATGTATTTATTTTTTAAAGACTGGCTTTATTCAGATCTAATTTACATACCATATGACATATCCATTTAAAGTGTGTGATTCAATAACTTTTAGTATATTCATCATTTCTAAAAGAAGCTATATCCATTAGCAGTCATTCTCCATTTCCCCCAAATACCCTCTTTCCAGTTCTAGGCAACTATTAATCTACTTTATATTTCTATAGATTTCGTTGTTCTGGAAATTAAATATAAATAGAATAATATAATATGTAGTTTTCTGGTGACTGAGATAGACTATTTATAAAGAACAGCCATTTCTGAGAACATAAAACAATTAAAATTTGGCTCCTTGACTGTAATTATTTTTTTCTGCCACCCAAATTCTATTTACTTGGCATAAGTATTTATTTCTGTTTAATTACATAAACATTATCTACTGACCTAAGACATTAAATTGCCTTTTCTAAACCTTTATTACTTATATATAAGAACAGAATGTTATTTTGTTTTTCAGGGCTATGGAACATTTAATTGAGAAATGACTTCCCTCTTGTTCCCAGAGGCGTTTACGACTTAATGGATATAAATGGATGCCAGCATTATGGGTACTGCCTGTCATCATGTGTTATAACACCACGGAATGATTGCAAGGAATAACTTTTAGTTCAATAAACTTTTAGTATATTCATCATTTCTAGCCTATTCATCATTTCATACCTATTGTCGTTGCAATAGGTATCCAACGACATACATGAAATTACAAAAAGACTGCAATTTAAAACGGAAATATAGGCAGGTTAAAAATATCAAGCATTCCCTAGTCATTATTACTGATTAAATTTCAAATATGAATAATGCTGAGAGAACTTATAGACCTGCAGACAACAGATCATTTATTATTAGAGAAAAAGATGTTGGATCAGAATGAGCAAATGCCAGCTTTTATGTGTAGATCAAACACTTGAATCCAAGGTATAATTTCAATTTCTTGACACAATGTATGAAAGGATATATAGGTTAGTTTTATTTTAAACGTTTAGAAGAGTTAATGGAGGATACACTCTTTTGTTTTGTTTTGTTTGAGATGGAGTCTCACTTCGTCGCTCAGGCTGGAATGCAGTGGCACAATCTCGGTCCACTATAACTTCCACCTGCCAGGTTCAAGCAATTGTCCTGCCTCAGCCTCCTGAGTAGCTGGGACTCCAGGCATGTGCCACCATGCCTGGCTAATTTTTGTAGTTTTAGTAGAGACAAGGTTTCACCACGTTGGTCAGGCTAGTCCTGAACTCCTGACCTCAAGTGATCCACCCATCTTGGCCTCCCAAAGTGCTGTGATTACAGGTGTGAGCCACTGTTCCTGGCCGAGGATGTAGTTTTCATTGATGTTAAAAACCTAATCAAATAATTGACAAAAGTCTTCCTCAGGTACAATGAGACAACCTAACTTTGACTATAGTGTAAGAAAAAAAACCATAGACATGATAAATTGAATATCAATATTGCATGCTTTACAATTTTGTAGAATTTTGTGTTTTAACTCTTCCACTAAGCTTCCATTAAAGACTTTTCACCTTTAAAGTAATAAAACATAATAACATCTAGTGGTTGCTTTCTCCCTCTTCTGAAAGTCGTACACATTTGCACAGAGAAAATATGAAAAAGAAAAAGTAGAAAGTCATGTTTGTAATCTGGATAGCTCAATTATTTTAGAATAGATAAAAGACAATTCATATACTTAGAATCATGGAGAATAAGTGATAGTGAACTTAATTTTAAAATGCAAACAGTTTATCTAAACTAAACATCTAACTTTCCTCTCTCATATGTTTGACAACTGAACTACTAAATAACTCCAAACTTTACCTCCTCAAGAAGCCTCAGGTATAACTGAGCAAACACTTGGTGCATCTTTAATAATTAACTAATGCTGCAATCTCATTGCTATAGGTAAAATTTATTAAAAATCCCAACAACTCAATAGCTATTACTAAAGGCACAACTTGAGTGAGTCTACATAGGGAAGCAGAAAAATGTTCAGAGGACTTAGTCCTAAAATATAGCTGCAAATGCAGGAAAAGTACTTCTTTTTTTAACAGAATTATCTGGATTGAATATCTATATTAATAAAAGACATCAAGTGGTTCTTAGTTTCATGGGTACTCTAAGAACCACTCTATTTGGCCCACTCCAGGTTTGCATATGAAAACTTTAGCCCAAGGCATGTATCTGAATTACTATGCCTATAGACTGGACGCTTTAGAGACTCATTAACTTAAATCTAACAGGCTGCCAAGTGTTGAGAGGTAACTTACTTTTCAAAAAAATGACCGTTAAATTCAAGCCTTTGAAAAACGGAATTCTGCGAACTATAGTTGACACATAATGAATAAATACATAGAAAAAACAATTAGAGAAAAACAAAGCAAAATATGAGAGGGAACATCTATTATAGTGAGTAGGATAACCACTAGTCTTTCATATTTGTTTCCTTTGACAATGATGCTAATTAGTTATTAAAATAGAATCTGGAGGACATTATGCTAGATGAAATAAGCCAGGCACAGAAAGATAAGTATCGTATTATCTCACTTATATGTGAAATCTAAAAAAGCCAAACTCACAGAAGCAGAGAGTAGAATGGTGATTGCATGGGGCTGGGGGATGAGAAAAATGGGGAGAAATTGGTCAAAGGGTATAAACTTTCAGTTTTAACATGAATCAGTTCTGGAAATCTAATGTACAGCATGGCGACTCTATTTAATAGTACTGTATTGTTTACTTGAATTTTGATAAGAGAGAAGATTTTAATTGCCCTCACCACACACACACACACACACACACACACACACAGACACGTGCACACACAAACAGATGGTAATTAGGGGTGGTGATGGCTGTGAAAATTAGATTGCAGTAATCAGTACACAATGTATACATGTGTCAAATCAAAATGTTGTATACCCTGAATACATATAATTTTTGTGTGTTCATTAAATATTTCAAAATAAACTAAAAATAAAAATCCATGTTTCAAAAGACTTTTCTGCATGCTGAATACTGCTGTTATTCTCTTTTGTGGTCTCTGTTGGTAAAAATGATGCATATCCTGATTTCTGTATTCTTTGTCTAATTTACTCCCTTGAACTTCACTTGTTTTAGGCAATGACGTTTAGAAAAATGGCCTCTATGATGTAAGCAGTAGCTTAAGTGAGCTCAGGCTGTTAAGTTGTGGCAAATAAATTTTGCACTTAAACTCCAGTTGTTAAACCAAGTATTAAAAATAAATAGGCGATTTGAAAAGCTGGCCAACACTTCATATTCTTTAATGCTACCAAAAATCACTGACAGCTACGGGATAGGGAGCTGGGTTTTTGTTTGTTTCTTTCACATTTCAATGTTTCTGACTTTATTCCCTGAAGCACCATTAATCTGGCTTTAGCATATACAGAAACAACAACAAAAAGAACAAAGAAAAATTCATTGTAATATCATTATATTTTCCTGTCTGAGACTTAGAATTCCGGGAGGTAACTGAAGGGGATGTGAACGATCTCTTCGTAGCCTTCAGAAAACCTCAAAAGACCCCTCCTTGGGCAAGGAGAGACAGCTAGGGGCAAGGGCAGCTGAGCATTGAAGTTTATCCTTTTGTCATTCCCCAACCTCATCATGATTCCACATCTACATCTAGTTAACATTTTCCCACTTGAAAGCAGAATAAAAGCATAAAAAATATTCTTGAGCTTCAAATAGCTCTTGCCAAATACATTTTTAAATTTCGCTATCAGTACATGAATGAGACAGCAAACAAAAGTGGAATAACTCTCCAAAATATAAGTGAGTATATGTAGGAAAATGTGTTTCTTGTATTTTTATGTCAGTGTAAAATCACAGAATCTGAGAGCAAGAAGTGACTTAAAAAATTATCTGGTTTAGGCCGGGCGCAGTGGCTCATGCCTGTAATTTCAGCAGTTCGGGAGGCCAAGGTGGGCAGATCACTTGAGGTCAGGAGTTCGAGATCAGCCTGGCCAACATGGTGAAACCCTGTCTCTACTAAAAATACAAAAATTAGCTGGGCGTGGTGGCGGCGGGTGCCTATAATCCCAGCTACTTGGGAGGCTGAGGCACGAGAATCACTTGAACCTGGGAGGCAGAGGTTGCAGGGAGCCGAGATTGTGCCATTGCACTCCAGCCTGGGCAACAAGAGCAAGACTCTATCTCAAATAAATAAGTAGATAAAATAAATAAAATTACTGGTTCAACTCTCTCATGTTATCTGTAAAGAAACTGAATTACAGATAAGTTAAGCAAAACATGCCAAGTCCCCCAGCTACTTCATTCATTAATTTGTGCCCATTCATTCATTCACTCACTCTACTTATTCACTTATCCCTTTAAAGAACACGTAACAACAGCCCCTCTACGCTCGCAGAGCTAGGTGCGGCATGCAGCAATGAGATGCACGAGATGGTCATGGTTCCTTGCAGTTTGGTGGGCTAAACTAGTCTGATGATCTGAAACTTGAAATCAGACAGCTGTAAATGAAGACAGACTCCAGTGAGTGCTACAACAGAGGTACAAACAAAATTGATACTGAAATCTGGACAAATGAAAATGGGTGGGCTCTAAGATATGGAAATTCAGAAAGACCAGGGGTTTTTTGAATGAGTTAATCTAGGATTCAAAGTGGAAAGGAGAGTACACTGGGAGAGAAAGTTGGTATAGGTGAAGATTCCATTGTCTTGATAAGATTCTGTGCTTTCTGTTTTAAATACTGGGGAGTGACAGAAGATTTATTTCTGAAGACAGTGAGGAGGAGAAAAAAGTTGTATCTTATTTTTGCCTAACTGTCCATCGGGGCTGAAGGGGACTCCATGCTCCTTGAAATCCGTTTTGATTACCTTTAATTCTTCAGTTTGCTGCCACGAAATTGGAGTACCCTCAAATTATTTCTACAAGGTTAGCTTGCTTGCAGGAGATCAATCCTGATGCAAAACTCAGTCACTTCTTTGGTTTACACAGAAAAATAAATCGTTCATATCAAGCCTTTGAGTTTAGCAGGGTATCTGAACACCTTTTGGTGAAAGAGTGGGGGTGCAGATGGGTGGGAACATTGACCTATTTACCATCACCCTTCGCTCTTTATTCCTTCACCTCCACCTCATCTCTCACCGACACCCTCCCGCCTAGTCCTTGACCTCTACATTCTCTTCATCATGTAGAACTGTTTCTTTGCTGAAGTACAGTCATGTACCTCATAGTGACATTTCTGTCAATGACAGAACGCATATATGACTGTGTTCCCATAAAATTATAATACTGTACTTTTACTGTAATTTTTTTTAATGTTCAGGTATCTTTAGACTTACAAATACTCACCACTGTGTTACATGCGGACAGTATTCAGAACAGTAACTTGCTATACAGGTTTGTAGCCTAGGAACAATGGGCTACAGCATATGGCCTAGGTGTGTAGTAGGCTATGAGGATGAGTAATGTTCATTTCTTCATATGTTTGTGGGCCAATTGTGTATGTTTTTTTAGAAGTGTCTGTTCAGATCCTTTGCCCACTTTTTAATGGGGTTGTTTTTCTTGTTGAAGTGTTGCAGTTTCTTATAGATATGTGTAAGCACACTCTATGTTTGCAGAATGACAAAATCACCTAATGACTCAATTCTCAGGATGCATTCCTGTCTTTAAGCGACATGCGATTGCACTGACACCAACCCAGGCCAGGAGAGGGAGTGTGGGACCGCGCTTGAGAACCCAGCTCCATTCCCAGCTCTGCTCCTATTAGTTTTGTAAATTATGCAACCACTAGGAGGCTCCATATCCTTGCCCATAAAATGGGGGAAACAACAGTACCTATCTCATAGGATTTTTGGAAGGGTTTAAACACAAAGTCTAAAACACAGGAAGTGCTCAATAAATAATTTTGCTGTGTTATTGTTACTTCTCCAACCAATTATCAATGTATGTTTAAACATAATTAACTTTAAAAAATCTGTGTTATTTAAAATCTTCTGCCCCACCCCTTCTAAAGTGTGATTCCCTTCCCAAACTAACCGCTCTTTCTTCCAGTATACTGTTATTTATTGATCACAAATGTTAGACACTGCCGCATGATAAACAATGAGGTTTTCAGCACTTCAAATTATTTATGTATTTATTTATAATAATTTTAGCTTTTATTTCAGATTTAAGGAGTGCATGTGTGCCCGGGCTTCTTACATGGGCTTAATGCATGACGCTGAGGTTTGGGGTATGAATGATCCTATCGTGAGCATAAGACCTAATAGGTAGCTTTTTCAGCCCTTGGACTCCCCGCTCTCTCCCTGCTCTAACAGTCCCCAGATCTTCCCATTTTTTATGTCCATATGTACCCAATGTTTAGCTCTCACCTGTAAGTGAGAAAAAGCGGTATTTGGTTTTATGTTCCTGCCTTAATTCACATAGGATGTTCCTGCAAAAAATATAACTTCATTGTTTTTTATGGCTGCATAGCATTCCATGGTATATATGTACCACATTTTCTTTATCCAGGGTAAACAGACAACCTACAGAATGGGAGAAAATCTTCACAAACTCCAACATCCAACAAAGGTCTGACATTCAATATCTATAAGAAACTGCAACAACTCAACAAGAAAAAACAACCCCATTAAAAAGTGGGCAAAGGATGTGAACAGACACTTCTCAAAAACAAACAAACAAACAAACAAACAAACAAAAAAAAAACACGTACAAGTGGCTCACAAACATATGAAGAAATGATCAACATTACTAATCTTCAGAGACATGCAAATCAAAACCACAATGAGATACCACCTCACACTAGTCAGAATAGCTATTACTAAAAGGCCAAAAAAATACTGGATGTTAGGGTTTGGAGAAAAGGAACACTTATAAACTGTTGGTGGGAAAATACATTAATTCAGCCACTGTGAAAAGCAGTTTGGAGGTTTCTCAAATAATTTACCATTTGACCCATCAATCCCACTGCTGAGTATAAACCCAAAGGAAAATAAGTCATTCTGCCACAAAGACACATGTACTTGTATGTTCATGGCAGCACTATTCACAATATTTCCTTTACCTACAATTTGTTCTTACTGATTTAATTTTTGCCATATGCAGATGGAATCATCAATGGTGGATTTGTTAAAAATTTATTTTTACTGATACATATTAGATGTACCTGTGTTTAGGGTACATGTGATAATTTGATACATTAATATAATTAAATCTAGGTAACTGAAATATCTATCATCTTCAATATTTATATTTTCTTTAGGCTAGAAACATTTGAATTCTCCTCTAGCTATTTTGAAATATAGAACTGATTGTTAACTCTAGTCACCATACTGATCTGTTGAACACCAGGTCTTATTTCTTCTAAGTGATCTAAGTGTATACTTCTACTTTTTAATCAGACTTTTACATTCACCCACCCCACTTTTTTTTTTTTTTTTTTTTTTTTTTTT
>NW_016807134.1:646404-671222 GCF_001698545.2 Rhinopithecus bieti | reverse complement strand
GGAGGGGTCTCTGTTTTTTCCCCGGGCGGGGTGGGTTTTAATATTTTTTTTTTTAAAAAACTTTTAATTCTCCCCCCCCCCTTTTTTTTTTTTTTTTTTTTTTTTTTTTGAGACAGGGTCTCGATCTGTTGCCCAGGCTGGAGTGCTGTAGTATAATCTTGGCTTACTGCAGCCTCAACTTCCTGGGCTCAGGTGATCCTCCCACCTTAGCCTCCCTAGTAGCTGGGACTACAGATGCCACCAACACAGCAGGCTAATTTTTGTATATTTTGTAGAGACAGGGTTTTGCTATGTTGCCCAGGCTGGTTTTGAACTCCTGGGCCCAAGCAATCCTCCACCTCGGCCTCTCAAAGTGCTGGGACTCTAGGCATGAGCCACTGCACCTGGCCACCCACTCCACTTTCTCTGCCTCCCCTCGAAATTGTTATATCACAATTTTGGGCAAATCAATATTTACTGTTTGCCTTGTTGTTATCAGGTAATTATTATTCAGTAGGGACCACATTGTATATTGTAGTATTTCCTTTACTTAAAACTTGTTTTTATTAATTTTTGTCTTATGCAGCAGATTGACTTACTGTTCATTCAATACTCATTCTTTTCTATATCCATAGGGAAAAAAACCTACTTTTCTGCCCCTTAACTTTGAGTTTGGCTGCATGACTTGCTTTGATGAAGGGGATGTTAGTCAGTGAAATGCAAGCAAGAATTTGAAATGTGCCTGTGTGGTGGACTTGTCCTCTTTGTGCCTATGCCTGCCATTGCCCTGATAAGAACATGCTCTGAGGCTAGACCACTGGATCAAATGGGGTTGGAAGACACACAGAACCCCCAGACCCAGAAATGCCTGCCCAGCGTAGGTAAGCTGCTCCCCTGACCCCACTGTAAAACAACCTGAAAACCCAGGTGAAGTACACTGCTGTCTACTGCTATTATTAAAATCCAATGGTTGATTCTTAGTCTGTAGAGGCTGCTATAACACAATACCTTACACTGGGTAATATTTATTTATTTATTTATTTATTTAATTTATTTATTTATTTAGACGGAGTCTCGCTTTGTCGCCCAGGCTGGAGTGCAGTGGCGCGATCTCGGCTCACTGCAAGCTCCGCCTCCCGGGCTCATGCCATTCTCCTGACTCAGCCTCCGAGTAGCTGGGACTACAGGCGCCCGCCACCACACCTGGCTAATTTTTTGTACTTTTAGTAGAGAACAGGGTTTCACCGTGTTAGCCAGGATGGTCTCGATCTCTTGACCTCGTGATCCGCCCGCCTCAGCCTCCCAAAGTGCTGGGATTACAGGCGTGAGCCACTGCGCCCGGCCACACTGGGTAATATTTAAATAAAATAATATTTAAATAATATTTCTCGAAGTTCTGAAGGTTGGGAAGTCCAAAATCAGGACACTGGCAGATTTCCTGTCTGGCGAGGGTCTGGTCCTCATAAATACCTTCTTGCTTTGTCCTCACCTACTCACCTGGCAGCTCCCTTAGGCCTCTTTTGTATGGGCGCAAATCCTATTCATAACAGTTCAGCCTTCATGACCTGAATCACCCCCCAAACGCCCCACCTTCTATCTCCACGGCCCTGGAGATTATTTTGACATCTGAATTTTGGAGTGACACAAACCTTTAGACCATACCAATTCTCACCCAACAAAAGCGAGCTTCAATGGGTATTTTTCTCTATTTTCTGCTTCAATATAATAAAAGGGGGTGTGGATTTGAAGATTATGAGAGCCAAAATGTAAAACTTAATGGAAGTATTGGAAGATAAAGTCAAGGGGATTTTCCAAAAGAACAAAATGAAAAAAAAAAAAAAAAAAAGATGAGGAAATAATAAAAAATCTGAAGACCAATTCAAGAAATCCAACATCCAATCTAATTTATGTTGGCAATGGTGGAGTTAGAACATTGGAAATGGAGGGGACAGCATGATTAAAACGTAAGAAAATATTTCAGATCTGAAAAGTTTTGCTTAAAAGAGCTCACAAAATAGGTCAATGCTAATTCTTAACATCATGAAATTCTAGAATACCAGGGATAAAGAGATGATTATCATGGTTTCCAGTTTAAACAACAGCCACACAAGCAAACAAAAAGAATCAGAACAATATAACACTGTTCAAAAGCAGTGCTGGAAGCCAAAAGACATCAGAGAAGTATCATTGAATTTTGAGCAAAATAATTTTTGCAACCTGGAGGTCTATACTAGTCAACCTATCAATCAAAGGTGAGGGTTAGACTAAGACTCTTTTCAAATAAGCAATACCTAAAGTTGTCTCCCATCCACACTTTTTAAGAATGATAAACATTCTAGATATTTCTTTATTTGTGGAGAGGTTACTTTTTTCTCTAAAAGTTTTCTCTTTCTTTCTTTCTTTCTTTCTTTGGGGTCTTGATATTTTGTTTTATTCCTTTTATGTTAGTTTAAAAACTCTGTCCTTTGTTATACACTTACATTTAAGAATGATAAACAGATTGGAGGCCCCTGAGTGGTGCCTGTTAACTAATGGATTTCTCTCTAGGTTGATTGGATGGGACCCAGTCATATCCTGAGAAGACTTCTTACTATTAGTTTGCATAGTAAGAGCTAATCTGTTCAGGCTGCCATATAAAATATATTAGATGGACGGCTTGAGCAACAGAAATTTATTTTCTCATTGTTGTGGAGGCTAGACATCCTAGATCAGGGTGCCTGCTGACTTGATTCCTGCTGAGGGCTGTCTGCCTGACTCGTAGACAGCCATCTCCTTGCTGTGTTCTCACATGGTGGAATGAGAGTTCTTATGTCTCTTTCTCCTGGTGTCTCTTCTTCTTTTCATAAGGGTACCCTCCCTGTAATATCAGGACCCTATACTCATAACCTCTTTTAACCTTTATCACCTCTCAAAGCTCCTATCTCTGCTCTTGATCTTAGTAAAAAAGCTGAGAAGCAATAGGCCCTATTTCCAAATACAGTCATGTTGAGATTAGGGCTTTAGCATATTAATTGCATTGAAATGCAAGCATTTAGTCTACAATGTGTAAGTTGTACTTCCTGCAACCAATCTGTTTCTCCAGAGAGGAATTCTTTAATGTATTGCCTGGGCATGGGTGTTAAAGTCTGGCTTACAGCATTCTTGGATCTTGGTGGTACACATGGGGCTGGGGGGAGTGTCTTAGTGGATAGATTTTCACATAAACTCATTTTCAGGCCTATAATTTCCCCTACCTTTCTCTCTGATGCTGACTAATGTTACTGTGGAATAAACCTTTAGTTCCTCTGATTTATTGAAAAACTACTGGTTGAGTCCCTGTTATGTGCCTGCTATTTCACTAATTCTAAAACCTATTTTCAAATTATTCGTTATTTCCTGGACTTTTAGATGTGAAATGACTTGGCATTTCCCTCTGAAGTCTTGTAATGTATTTAGCATTCTTATCTCTGCTACAATACGTTTGGTTTCCATTTTCTGAAAATTTCATCTCTCTCATCTATTGTCCCATTTCCTTTGTCTTTTGTGGTTTTATACATCGTTTGTTCTACTTTAAGTGTGGTTTCAGGAGGGAACAGAGATAAATTAATGTATTTAATCATCTGTGTTTAATGCATCACCTCAACCATTTCTTTCCATCAAAGACAAGATTTCTTCAGAATGGAATTCTGGTGCCAGCTCTTAAGCTGAAACATTTTTCCTCATTTATTGCATTGAAGTGATTGTCTTGGCAGTGATGGGGAAAAAAGAGTACAAAGAAAATCACTGGATATAGGCAGTAGACGTGGCCAAGGTAATAGAACAGACGGAAGTAAGCAGGCCTTTCAGAGACAACCTGGAAAGGATTTGATTATCATGTGGTGGGAGAAAGGGAAGAGTGGTCAAAAAGTTCTATGCATTTTTAAAAATCCTGAATTGTTTAGATAATATTTCCCTTTAGATAAAATACATGTGAGGGTGAGGGTAGGGTATTTTCTCTGGTGGGAGAATGCATGTAGATGATAATGGAAAAGCAAAATTTAAGAAAATTGTAGGGTTTGGGCAAGAGACATTGCAATGGGTTGAGGAGTTGCCAGGAGAAAGTGTAGAATAGCATAGAATAGAAGTATAGAACAGCATTTTGAGAAGTTTGTCAATGAATCACTTAATTACAGACTTGTAATCAGATAACTTTAGGGAGTAAATAATTTAGTTGTCCTCAACTGAGGAAGGGAAGAGAGGAGATTCAGAATTCTCCAGGGCGAATGATAAAATACACACATTTGTTTCACTAACCTCCACAATCAGAACTTCTAAAAGTGGGACTTGGGCATGAGAGCACCTTGGAAAAGGTCGCAGGTGACTCTGATGTGTATTCGGAGTTAAAAGCTTATCTGCTGATAGAAAAGCGAATGGAGGCTTTGAAATATTAAATGTCTTGCCCAAGATTGATTGCGTGTAGGGAGAGTTGGGAGGGTTAATTAGTATAGTGACATCTTACCACTCTATGCTAGATGGAGTGAAAACTTATGATATAAAAAGCAGTTTGCCTGTAATCTCAGCACTTTGGGAGGCTGAGGCGGGCGGATGGCCTGAGGTCAGGAGTTCAAGATCAGCCTGGCTAACACGGTGAAACCCTGTTTCTACTAAAAATACAAAAAAAATCAACCAAGTTTGGTGGTGCATGCCTGTAATCCCAGCTACTCAGGAGGCGGAGGCAGGAGAATCACTTGAACCCGGGAGGCAGAGGTTGGAGTGAGCCGAGATCATGCCATTGCACTCCAGCTCGTGCAAAAAGAGGGAAACTCTGCTAAAAAAAAAAAGGGGGGGGGGTTTGTAAGATTGTAGGATGATCAAGGGACAGATAGAAGAGGATTGAAAATAAAGCAAATTTAAGCCTATTTGTTTCCTTGAATGACCATGTCAATGAGGAGAGAGAAATGGAGAAGATAAGAAAGGGGATAAATAAATGGTAGAGTAATAAGAGTAACAGATAATGAGCATATTAAAACTAAATGGAAAACAAAGCGAAATGATAGTATGAGTATGAAATGCCAAGTAATTAACAGCATCATCACCTTCCCCCCCATCACCAGGGAAGGTTCATTCCCAGGTCCTTGGTTCATGCCATTACTTCTCTTACATCTGTAGAGGAATCCCTAAGCCATGAAGTGTCTGGTGGGGGAGACTCCAAAAACTAACAGCTGCTTCTGATGGAACCCTGGAGATTCTTGCTCCTCCCTGCACTCACCATGACTATGGAAAGTATTAATAGTGGTGACAACAGATTCTCAAGTGAGAGTTCCAGCTCAGAGGTTAAGGGGAGCTGCAGACCTCTTTCTTAGAGAGTGCTATTGCATACTGATGACAGCGGATGGCATTGGGATTCCCAGTGATGGCAGCTGAGGCTGCCATCTAAAATCTACTACTCCCATGAAACTGTGCTTAATGGCAAACCTCCTCCTGCAAATTCCAACAGTATTTTTAAGAACTTAAGCATGAATCTTCAAGACACCAGGATTCCAGATTGCTCCTCCAGTTTCATTGGGCATATTGCTGCTACTGTCTCCAGCAATCCAGAGATCCCAGGGGTGAGACATGGCCAATGCCAGTTTGATGAGACAGTTCCGATGCTGCTATCAGGATGGATTTTTATGTTGTGCACAACAGAGCTCACTCTGTCTTCAATGATGCAATGAAGTTTAGAAACGGTGGTGCATACATTCCTTCTCATCTTTTGGACCTCCTCTTAAGTGCTGTCTCCTCAAAGTAACCTTTCCAAATCACTCTGCTACTATTGTCTCTCACAGCAGCTTGCGCCTCTCCTTCATCACCATTATCGCAATTTATATAAATGTTGCTTAATTATTTCCTGCTTTTTCTCAACTAGAAGGTGGACTTATGAAGAGAGGGGCCATGGTCTGTCACTATGTGCCCAGCACCTACCAAAGTCACGGTGCCATGATGATCCGTAATTAAGTGCTAAATGAAGAATGGCCAGGTCACAGAGGAACATGTAGTGATATTGAAGTGGCCATATCAAATGTCCCATTTTGGCCTATGTCTGTGTGTTTTGGACCATCCCTTCTGGTCCTCTTTGGTTAGGAACTATGTTACAATGAAGTCATGCCATAACCTGGAGGTACCTGCTTTCTCTAGGCACTGAGCTAGCAATACTCACTCTTTCCGACTTGAGAGGTTCTTAAGTGTTTCTTTTTCAGTTCAAAATCTGAACAAGGGGATAAAGTAAATGAGCAATAAAAAAAAATGTATCTTTGCTCTCCAGGAAGTATTACATAATGTATGAGCATGAGCCAGAGGAAATCACACTTCCGCAGGGAGTAAATGCAGTCAATAAAAGCTTGTGTATAGAGTATTGGCAAATGTGCTTTCAAACCAATTATCAGAAAACTGTAACATATAGAGAGAATTACCTTTATATTGTCTGCAGCTTGTATTGGGAAGACATCTTTTCTTTTTTGGATGATTGCACATGTATATATTCAGGCATAATTTAAAGTGGGTTGGCCTACCAGTGTTCCTGAGAGTAGCCTGGATGGTCTCCACGTTTGGGAAAGGAAGAAAATCATGAATCACCAGTGCTCAAAAAAGGCACATCTGACTTGTTCAATGGACTGAGAACACTGCATTAAATATCTGCATTTGACAACTTAAGCATGCACTCTCAAATGCCACTGCACAATAAGGAAGCGAGGCATGGCCGAAAGCAAAACCTGACGACATTATCCCTCGCTTCTTTCTTTAAAGTTCTCTTCTACACCATGAATGAAGAAAATGTTGTGATGTCCTCTAGAAGTATTCTATAATATCTTTAAAAAGCATAGTATTAAAATCAGATACTTTAAATCATACTTTAGCTAATGATTGTTAAATAGTTATTTGTATTCATGTAACTCTTATCTATTATGAACTGAAAATACCTTGACATAATATCATTGAACTGATTATATTTTTATTGAGGATAGTAGGCAATAAAATATTCAAATGTGAAACAAAACTCTGTCCTTTCCTGGAGTTCTCTGTTTCTACATGGTTATCTGCATCTCAAAACTTATGAGGTGTTTTATTCATCACTTGGGAAAATATCTGAATGCCTATGCTAGCAATAACTGAGGAATCACAACTGCAAGGGAGAGTCCGTAGCATTTAGCGGGTGTGTGTTCCAAAGAACACTGAACTCAAAAAAGAGGAGAGGGAAGTTTGAGCACAGGTTTGAGGGTCTCGGAGGCAAGGTGGGGGCAAGGACTGGGAAATGCATGGGAAGCCCATAAGGTGGAGAGAGGATTCCGGGTAAGGAACAAATAGCATTTGCCAAGGCTTTGTGGCAAGAGGGAGCATAGTGCATTTAAGAAACTGAAAGAAAGAATGGTTGAGTGTAGGGATTGAGCAGAAGGACGGTGGATATTGAGGCCAGTGGGATGAACAGGTTTCACATTTTGCTGGGAAATTTCATGCAAGGAAATTTTGAAGAGCGTGTCTTTATCTTGGAAGCAACAGGAAGCCAATGAGAAGAAAGGCCCCATTGGTTGGAAGCTCCTATTTGGTTCGGAGCTTTGTTATGATGAATAGTGACATGATCTGGTGGTACTTGCTTTCCCTAGGAAGGGTGACATAGTTGTGTGGGCAGTTTCTTTTCCCTCCACTCTACTCCTATCCCCATCCCCAACATTCCATTAATAATTGGTCTTATTTAGTCTCAGTTCCTCGTACATCTATCGAGTTGCTGAGACAGGACTGCATTTCTTTTCTGTTCCTGCCGACTGCTTAATTCAGAACTTCATTCTGTGACCAGAAACAAAAGCCTCCAGTGGACATCCACCACTCCAGCTACCCCATTCTAGCTCATTCTGCATCCTGCATCTCCCAGCCTGTCAAGCTTCCATTTTTTGGTAACGTCTAGAGAAAACTTAGCAAAGTCACTCTGCAAGCTAAATGCTCATACGTACATTGTCTCATTATACACACATTATGTTAGTTTGTATTTTTTAACCCTCATGTTCATTATGCCATTATACATGCATTATAGCGCACAGGATGAAATTGAATCCCCATCACTTCCAATCAAGATAGGCATTAGCGTTTTACTGTACTCTGCTTGTGAACCCTGCACCTTAAATTGTAGCCAAACCAGACCAACAGTGTTTCCTGAACATGCCCGGGGTTGTCTTTCCTCTGCACCTCTGATCACGCTGTTAACGCTGCTGGATGGATCTGTTACCTGTGCCCCACTCCCCGTTCGCTAACCAGAATACGCATTAAGATGTTAACCAATGTGCTAACTTCTTTAATATCTACACACACAGATTTCTTAGCATTCTGTGCTCCCCTTAACATTCTTTTAAAGAGTTCCTATGTAGCACTGTGGCAATACATAGAAGAGTCTTTTAGAAGTAGTTCATAAATTCCCAAATAGAAGAATCTGCTTATTCACTTATAACGTTTTATTCCATTTTGAATTTACATGTAGCATAGCTCACCTTTTTGGGCAAACAGTTCTCTGAGGTTTTACACTTGTATAGATTCTTGTAACCACCACAGTATACAGACCAATACTAACACTCTCAAGAATTCTCTGATGCTTGCCTTTTATAGGCAGACCCTCTCCCCACTTAACCCCAGGATTCACTATCCTTTCCCTGTTCCTATAGTTTTGTTTTTTCCAGAATGCCATATAAGTGGGATTGTATGGTAGGTGACTATTTTAATACTGGGTTCTTTCACCCAGAAAAATGCATTTGAGGTGTATTCATGTTGTGTGTATCAGTTGTTTATTCCCCTTTAGTGATGTGTGGAATTCTACTGTCTGGAAGCACCATGGCTTGTTTATCCATTCACTCATTTCTCTAGCCACTGCATGCAGGTGTTTGCATGAGCATAAATTTTCATTCCACTCGATTAAATACCTAGGAGTGGGATTGCTGGGTTGTATGCTAAGTACATATTCAGCTTCTAAGAAGCTATCGTAACCGTTTACCAGAGTGCCTATAACATTTTTCACTCCCTACTTTACTCACTTTTGTAACTTTTTAAATGTACTTGTAAAAAAAGGACTCTCTGTAAACATTTACTATATTGATTTCTACAGGTAGTGAAGCTAAGCTGCAGTCATGGTCTTGCAGAGGATACTGCATGTGTTGGCTGAATATGCCAGCCAGTGACTGCAAAGGCTGCTATACCAGGAGAGAGGGGGGGAAAGAAAGATAATTTTTTTCTCTGAAAAACAGAATCTTAAAGTGGACTAGGAGAATTTGGTTTTTTTGCCACTTTATCCTCCAATTCTTGTTTTTAGGTAACATGAAACTTAAATACAGCAAAAAGCATTCATTCAGATGCTACTATATGGAAGTGATGGTATATTTTATCTTACCAATAAAGACTAATGTTTACACAGATATAGAAGGCAGTCTGCTAGATGTTACAGGAAATACAAAGATGTAGAACATAGGATTCTTTCCTTCAATGAGTTTGGTTGGCTTATCTTAGTGCAATCTGTGTTGATTATTTATAGCAACAGCAGTAATAAGCTTCACAATTTATCGTGCTCTGTGCTAAGTGTTTGTACATACCTTGGCTCACTTAATCCTCATAACAACCCAATAAGCTTGACCCTGACCTTGTACTTACATATAGATGAGGACATTGAAGGGCAGAGAAATTAATTCATTTCCCACAGCCACAAAATCAATGAACAGTAGAACTAAAAGTTTGAAGACAATTCTGATGCTACGGTCTGTGCTTTTAACCACTATATCACCATGCCTTTTCTATGAGAAAGAGTCTGAAAAGCAAATGAACAGATTAAATAGGCTAGAAGGGATGTGTCTACAGCTTGTTTGTGTAGAATAGACTGAATAAATTCTGTATGCAATACCGAGTTCATGGCTTTTTTTCCTGGAAAAACTGTTTAATGGGAAATTATTAAACATAAAGCAAAAAAAGCAACATTTCTTTTCACTCACGCTGGGAATTCACTCTTGGTTTGTGAAATTATGGGGTCAGTGACAAAACTCATATTTAAGTTTAAAAAGAATAATCCCACGGGTTCTTTTTTGCATGACTGCAATAAGTAAGCAGTGAAAGAACCACTACTTGGAAATGAGAAAACAGATTTTTTCATTTGGTTTAAAGTGGACAAATCAATTTTGCTGAGTGAAAGAACCTAGTCTCAAATGGTTGCAGTGTTTTAATTTGACTAATAATTGGATACCTTTTAGCATGTCTTTTCTGTAGCCAAACAAGGGTGTTTTTCTTTGTAACCATGACTTAGTGACCAGAAAGTGATATTTACTTCAAGGCTCTGATATATTTGCAGTCAAATCCATGATGTTTGTTGAGGAATGCTCATTCCATGAGGCATCTAATGTTGGGTTCAAACAGTGGTTTGGAGAAAGCCACAAAGAGCCTGATGAGGGGCTGACATGGAGAGGCAGAGTTTGGAAGAGGCGTTCCCCAGAGAAACGGGGAGACGTGAGGTTTTTCTTGGGAAGAAGCAAAGTTCTCAGAAAGCTCTGTGAATATAATGGGTGACTGAGAAAGGACCATGGAAATAGGTGATTGAGGAAGAGCAGCCCTTGAAAGGGGAAAGTGATGGCTTCATCTCTAAGAGGAGAACACAAGCCAAAGCTGGTGACAAAGGCTCCATGACTCTCACTAGATTTGGGGTCAAACTTGGAACCTTTGGGATGCTTTGAACTAATAAATTTCCATATGTGTGCTCCAGATGTAATATGTGTGGGTTTTCTTTTCTTAGTGTTAAACCGCCTCCACAGCATAGCTTAGGAATTGGTGATAATAAGAGGAGGTGTGCTCTGTTGGTTCTAGACAAGTGTACACGATGGATGATAGGATCAGGGATAAGAACTTAAGTCAATTCACTTTACTTTCATTATTATAATTATTTTATTTTATTTATTTTTTATTTTTTTGAGAGGGAGTCTTGCTCTGTCACCCAGGCTGGAGTGTGCAGTGGCGTGATCTTGACTCACTGCAACCTCTGCCTCCGGGGTTCAAGTGACTCTCCTGCCTCAGCCTCCTGAGTAGCTGGAACTACAGGCATGCCACCATGCCCAGCTAATTTTGTATGTATTTTTAGTAGAGATGGGATTTCACCATGCTGGCTGGGCTGGTCTTGAACTCCTGATCTCAAATAATCTACCTGTCTTGGCCTCCTAAAGTGCTAGGATTACAGGTCTGAGCTACTGCACCTGCCCTTATCATTATTATTATTGATCATTATTAGTTGAATTCTCCATTTTACCCATTACTGGGTAAATAGACTTTACGATAAAGAATTCAAAAAAGATTTTTGCTTGACAATGGCTATAATATTTGGGCTGGGGTATTTATACTCTGAATATCCAGGAAATATATATATACATATATAAATATATTAATATATAATATACATACACACATATGTATATATATTTTGAAAATAACATTAGCTGTGGCCATTAAACCAAAACCAAAACAAAATAAAACTCTTTTCATTTAAAGACTAAGAGCTCTTCTAGCAACTGAATCCAGATTCTGGCCTTATTAGCCTGTGAGATAAGGAATATCACCCTATTCCTTTCAGAGGTTACAAACTGGTACCCTCAGTTTAAAATTAGCTGTTAACCAGCTTGGAAATACATTTAGTGTGGAATAGGTTATGCTTTAAACGAAATCAAGGTAATATGAAACAATTGGATGATTTCGTATAAAGAAACCCAGATTTTGGCTGAAGAAAACCCAAAAAACAAAATGACTCTGGGGACAATGAGCTTGCATTTCTGTAGGGCAACTACTCCCCTGACCTTTTTTTTTTTTTTAAATCTCTTCTCACTGCAACCTCCACCTCCTGGGTTCAAATGATTCTCCTGCCTCAGCCTCCCAAGTAGCTGGGACTACAGGGGCATGCCACCACACCTGGCTATTTTTGTGTTTTTAGTAGAGATGGGGTTTCACCATGTCAGCCAGGCTGGTCTTGAACTCCTGACGTCAGGTGATCCACCCACCTCAGTCTGTCAAAGTGCTGGGATTACAGGCATGAGCCATCATGCCCGGCCTCCCCTGACCTCTTTAATGTCGCATGTGCTCCTCTGTTCCCCCAGTCTCCACCATTTCCTATCACATCTTGCACACTGAAGTCTCATGGCAAATGCTCTGTCATTGTTCTTGAACAGTCATTTTTTTAATAATAGAGAAATATGTCTCCATACCATGTCTCTGTTAAAAATGGAAAAACAATAAAATGTAAAAGCTGTGTATTTTAAGAAAAATGGTAGAGAGCCTATTTCCTTGTGAAAGTAAGACCTGGATCCACATATTGAATATGCAAAGTATGTCTGTATTTAAAAGAAACAAAACAAAATCATAAAATAATATTAGAAATAATCCATCTTGAAGAACCATACAGGTATAAAGAAAAGAAGCATAATGAATCAACTGGTGTTCTTAATAAAGAACTGAAAAAAAATTTTTTTTTTTTTTGAGATGGAGTCTTGCTCTGTCGCCCAGGCTGGAGTTCAGTGGCGCGATCTCGGCTGACTGCAAGCTCCGCCTCCCGGGTTCAGGCCATTCTCCTGCCTCAGCCTCCCGAGTAGCTGGGACTACAGGCACCCGTCACCAAGGCCGGCTAATTTTTTTGTATTTTTAGTAGAGACGGGGTTTCACCAGGTTAGCCAGGATGGTCTCGATCTCCTGACTTCGTGATCTGCCCGCCTCAGCCTCCCAAAGTGCTGGGATTACAGGCTTGAGCCACCGCGCCCGGCCAGAACTGAAATTTTCTAAGCATTTGTTTTGGATGTGAGTAAAATAACTGGTGCTGTTGCAGAATTAGTTATGCATTAGGGAATTAGTTATGCATTAGAGAAAATAACTTGGTTGGTCAATTGCTTTTTACAGATGGCAGGTTTATTAAAGTCTATTGAATACAGCAGAAATTATGTGTTCTGAACAGAAACAAGCTTTACAAATAAAGTTCTAGCTGGGAATACTGTTGCTTGGCATGTTAAGTTGGTGCTAAGATTTTACTGTTTAATTTACATGGAAAAGTTATTTATGGCATCTGATGAAAGCATAGATTTATATCTATCTATCTATCTATCTATCTATCTATCTATCTATCTATCTACCTACCTACCTACCTACCTACCTACCTAACCTACCTATCTATCTACCTACCTATCTGCCATTCTAGTACTGCCTAGTTAATTATATTTGTTTTTGGTGTTGATGTCAACTTTGATTTAACCCAGGAACTTTTGGATATAACACTTCTGAGTGCATAATATCATGAAATGACTTATTTTGCATAATGAGACAGGGTGAATAGTTTATGGTAGACTGGTCAAATTAGTAAGACACAGTGTTGTTGCTATGGTTGGTGTTAAAGTCTGATTTACTAAGAAACTATACAGTGGCAACATTTTGCAACAATGTAGAATTTTAGTTCATGTAGCACATTATGAACTAGTTTTTGTTCTAATCTGTTTTGTTAAAAAGTTGTAACTGGACAATATTATGAATATAGCAATGAACTCTATGAGCTCACCGTGCTCCTATAACTTTCATCAAGATGATATTGCTGAATAAACTGGAAGTGAAGCACTACACAGAATTTAGGTGGCTTTGTTACGACAAAGTGTTGCAGAGAGTTTTAGCTGTTGAAAGACACTGACTTATTCATGCATCTGTGGTTGCAAAGATTACATTAATGATTTGACCACTTTAATTGCCAGTATGACCGGTCTAACTACTGAATAGTTATAGGAATGCATTATTTCAGTGGTCCGTTCATCCTGAAATTAGGTATTTTGAGATGTCATTTGGGGAGAAATAAATTGGTCAATCTTTAAATGCTAATATTAGTTACCCAAATGAAACTGATCTACATTCTCCATACTACGGTTTTGAAGGCTCATCTTTAACAGGATCACCCTGGTCCATGTTAAACTTCAAGTAAAATTAGTTGATATTGCTCAGTTCAATTTCTCTCTTAATATTTAAATTGGGAAGAAAGAACTACCAATAGAGATTACTTAAATTCAGAATCATAAGTAGTAGAATCTAAAAATGATAACATTGGAATATCAGAATTCTATCACTCTCCTAGGCATAGCTACCCTAAATAAAAAAACATACTCAGGCTTGGCAGTTCTTGTGTTTGGGACCAGCTGTTTCCATAATGGAAAGTAGTAAAAGTAAACATCACAACCAGGCAGAGGAATCATGCCATAACTTGGCATTTATTGCACATTGTAAATAGAAATATTAAACCTGCCATTAACATCGGGTGTAGAATAAAAAGTTTCAGATCAAGTGTCAGTAACTTACAATGTAACCATTTAATAATGTGATGTTTTTATTTTTTAGAGTCTATAATTTCAAATATTTGATTTGAAAATGTTATTTTCAGTATCACACATGTTTGTATTATGTTAAGTATTTTCACTTCTGTTTAGTAAAAATAACAGCTGAGGATTATATTTTTGGCAGTTCTAACTTTATTCCTGGGGTGTATCAGTCATTTATATTACCTTTCTTGACCCTGTTGGTATCTGGGTTTATATTTCCTGATAGAGATTCTATTTAAAGCTTGAAATCTTGATGTGAAAGAGTATTTAAGGCCCGGCGCGGTGGCTCAAGCCTGTAATCCCAGCACTTTGGGAGGCCGAGACGGACGGATCACGAGGTCAGGAGATCGAGACCATCCTGGCTAACACGGTGAAACCCCGTCTCTACTAAAATACAAAAAACTAGCCAGGCGAGGTGGCAGGCGCCTGTAGTCCCAGCTACTCGGGAGGCTGAGGCAGGAGAATGGCGTAAACCTGGGAGGCGGAGCTTGCAGTGAGCTGAGATCCGGCCACTGCACTCCAGCCTGGGCGACAGAGCAAGACTCTGTCTCAACAACAACAACAACAACAACAACAACAACAACGAGTATTTAAGGAAGAGAGGAGGGGCTAATGCTGGACTCTTTAAATGGTGACATAAAGGCAGAGTAAGAGAACTGATAAAGAACACAGATAGCCACAGAAGTTGCCAAAAAACCAGGAACGTGTGGCACTACAGTAGGTGAAGAAAGACATTGTGGGAAGGGGCAAACTGCTATGAGCCTTGAGCATCACTGGATGGCTTTGGGTCTGCCAAAAATTTCACATCTTGACTGCTTATTATCAGGGCCATTTCTCAGCATGGTGTTTGCAGCAAGTAACCTTGAAGGATGGGATATTTTCCCACCTTCCCAAACAAAAAGCATGGTCGTTTATGGCTTGCTGTAAATACAGTGAATTCTCCAAGCTCAGGATTTCTTGGCTGTGGTGCCAACTCAACTGTGAGTGTGGCATATACCTGGGAACCAGCTCTGTCACTACTGTGCTTTTTGGGAGGCAAGGGAAACCAACACAACCAAGCTAACTCTCAGGCTACTGTGTACTGTGAGTAATAGAGTCCTTGGGTCCTTTTTCTCTGACTCAAGAGTCTCATGTCTTTTTCCAACACACATGAAACAGCCACAGACTAGTTTATTAGCTTGAAAGTAGAGCAAAATATCAGATCCTTCGCGGTCCTTGACAGAAAGGAGGTACTAGCATTGCCATGAGGTCAAGTAAGGCAAGGACTGAAAAAAAGTCTGTTGGTTCTTGATAAACTTGGTGAAGAGCAGTATCTATGGACTTCTGAGAGCTGAAGCTTAATTGCAGTGGGTTTAGTTGCTGCAGTGGAGACGGCAAGTCTAAACTATTTCAAAAAGTTTGGCTATAAAAAGGGGCACTGAGAGTAATCTCTAAAAGAAGAAATGGGTTCAAATTCTATTTTTGATAGTCATTTTCTAGCCATTTCATTGTGCCTGGTCCCCTTGGGCTTTTGAGTCTGTGATTGCTGATTTAAGGCTACTACTGCTGATGGTTGTGCAAAGTGTGGGCTGTGGAACTCCAGCCAGCACCATTAATTTTTTAGTCATGGAAGAATGGTAGGATCACCAGAATCATTTTCTAGAGAGAGAGACAGTGCATTGATTTGAGGGAAGGCTGCCTTTTGGGTCTGTGGCAAGGCTGCCTCAGGACACTTAGGATGAATCCTCCACTGAGCAAACCAGCCCCAGGCTATCAAGATGACTACTCTGCCTGCACTCAACAAAATTATCGTGAGTCAACTAGGTGATGGTACTAGGTGATGACGGTACAGCTGTGCAAAAACTTTCTGTCGGAACAATACGAGTGAGAGAAACTAAGGAGCAGTGGGATGAGGCTTCAAATGGCATCCTTTATTCTGTGGGTGGGGGGGGCTGTCATTTTGCTTTGAAGGACATGGTTCATGGTGGAATTTAATTATGTCCTTAGAGACTAAGAACCAAGCAAAACCCTGTAGAGTTACCAGAAAGAAGAAGAGAGGTTCAGTTATTTTTTTCCAATAATTATGCAATGGAATAAGTGTCAGAGAAGCCCCATATTGTTCTTTTACATTTTTTTTAAATGTTTTCCCTGTATTTTGTCTCCAAAAGATTTTCCAGCACAACGTGGTTCATTCTACTGTTGAAATAAGCCTGTATTCTGAAACTTGAAAGAATTATGATCCCAGTGCCCATGAACATCTGACTTCATCGTCAGCCACAGGTCATATTCTTTTTGTACCTTCCAGCCTTGTCTCTCTCCCCCCTGGGTCTTACCTTGACACAAGGTAATTCATTTTCTAGAAAATGGTAATTTGTGCCTATTTGAAGTTTATCCTCCTTTAAAAAGGTTATTCAATTACCCTCTGTCCCCTTTCACAGTCAAGCTGTTAGAATCTGCAGATGCAAAGTTCCCCTTCACCTTCCAGAGAGAACAGCCAGAGTCCCCTGAGCCCCTGGCTGTGTGGGGGCAGTGGAGCCAGAGCCCAGGGCTGTAATGAGCACAAAGCTTCTTGGTTGCATATTGCTCAACAGTGACAAATCATGCTCATTTCAGTTTCCATGCAAAAGGGAACACTTTTCTCAGCTAGTAGAGCTGTTTGGAGCAAAAGGAATATGCATTCTTCCGTGATAAATTTTCATTACAGCACAAACTTATGGGATCTCATAATCTCTTCAAATTTGCCTGTTGTTTTTAGCGTTCATTTAAACTAGGCTAGTAAATGGAAGGGTAATACTTTGGAAACTCTAAATGTATTTTTGATGTACTGTTCAGTTTGTTAACCTTCTCTTCATTTCTTTATTCATGCATACTCTTTCATTATGTTTGTTCCTTAATGTAAAACAGATCCAGAATTGTCTTTCCTCACCTAGTTTGAAAATTCAGCTCCATCGATGTGACTAAAATAGTGCAGACCACAAGAATATATGTTGAAAGACTCAATAACCTTGGTTTTTTGTGTTGTTGTTGCATGGTGACATCAGAGCCGAAGGCCATTCTACTTCTCTGTTTCAGCACAGAAGAAAAAAAGAACTGAGAAATGACAGGAACATTTGCATCTTCTGTCTGAACACTGCAGAAGTCTCAATTATTTGAAATCTATTGACTCTCTGATAACTGCTAAAAACATTGATGGGTGCTCTCAATTGCAACATAAATGGATCTATTTTTTAAAAAGTATGCAATGAAAGAAAACCAATAAAATTTCGATATCAAGCTAACAGTTTACACAACATAAAATTCAATATAGGCTACATATACTGAGCTAGGAATCTGAAAAGGAAGGTACTTCATTTCATATTCTCTATTATGATTATCTTGACTTATAAATTGATAGGGTCTCTGGAGGGCTGAACCAGAAACAGCCAGCCATCAGCAACAAGATCAGAGAGACAGATCTTCATTCAGACATCTGTCATGTAACTAGGGGCCTCTGGTTTAGAGCTGTGAGTGATTTTGATTCCAATCAGGGCTCTCAGCTTTCAAATAAGCACTTATGCCTGTCTCTGTTTTCTCTTTTTTATATTGAGCAGGGTCAGGTAAGATTTCTTTTAGGAAAGAGTTCTGCTGCTAAAAGAACAAAGGACACTGATCCAGGGCATAATCAGAGTTTTATATGAATTGTTTACAAATATACACTAAACATAAGTTACTAAATATACAGTTGGTCCTCTGTGTCTGTGGGTCCCTATCACATATTCAATCAAACATGGATTGAAAATTTTAAAAAAGTCCTAGCCAAAGCAACTAGAAAAGAAAAAGAAATCAAGGGTATCCAAACTGGAAAGGAAAAGTAGTTATTCTTGTTTGCCGATGATGTGATCTTATATTTATAAAACCTAAAGACTCCACCAAAACTATTAGAATTGATAAATTCAGTAAAGTTGCAGGATACAAAATCAACACACAAAAATCAGTAGCATCTATATGCCAACAGTGAACAATCTGAAAGAGAAGTTAAGAAAGGAATCCCATTTACAATAGCTACAAATAAAATTAAATACCGAGGAATAAACTTAACCAAAGAAGTGAAAGATCTCAACAATGAAACTATAAAACATTAATGAAAGAAATTATAAAGGACACACCAAAAATAAAAAGCCAGTTCATGTTCTTGAATAGGACGAATCAATATTGCTAAAATGTCCATACTACCCAAGGCAATCTACAAACTCAAAGCAATCCCTGTTGAAATACTGACATTCTTCACAGAAATAGAAAAAAAAAAACCAAAAAACAAAACCTTAAAATTTATTTGGAACCACAAAAGATCCAGAAGAACAAAAGCCATCCTGAACCAAAAGAACAAAACTGGAGACATCATATTACCTGACTTCAAATTACACAACAAAGCTATAGTAACCAAAACAGCATGATAGTGACCTAAAAACAGATACACTGACCATTTGCAGTCAACTTGTTTTCAACAAAGGTGCTAAGTATGAACACTGGGGAAAGGAGAGTCTCTTCAATAAATGGTGCTGAGAAGATTGGATATCCATATGCAGAATAATAAAACTAGACCCCTATCTCTCACTACATACAAAAATAAAATCAAAATGGATTGAAGACTTAAATCTAAGACGGGAAAGTATGAAAATCTTAGAAGGAAACATTGGAGAAACACTCTAGGACATTGATCTGGACAAAGATTTCCTGAGTAAGACCTCGAAAGCACAGGCAACTGAAGCGAAAATGAACAAATGGAATCTCATTAAGCTAAAAAACTTTTGCAGAACAAAAGGAAATAATTAGCAAAGTGAAGAGATGCCTCCACAATATGGAGAAAATATTCGCAAACTACCTATCTGATAAGGGATTAATAACAAATAACCAATAGGTATATGAAAAAAATGCTTAACATCACTAATCATTAGAGAAGTAAAAATCGAAACTATAGTGAGATATATCCCAGTTGAAATTGCTTTTATCCAAGGACAAGCAATAACAAAGGCTGGTGAGGATGTGGAGTAAGGGGGGAGCCATCATACACTATTGGTGGGGACATAAATCAGTATAGCCACTATGGAAAACAGTATAGGAGTTCCTCAAAAAACTAAAAATAGAATGACCATATGATTCAGCAATCCCACTGCTGGGCACACACCCAAAAGAAAAGAAATCAGTATATAGAAGAGATATGTGTGTTTCCATGTTTATTGCAGCACTATTCACAATGGCCAAGGTACAAAATCCACTGAAGTGTCCATCAATAAATGCATAAAGGAAATGTGGCATATATGCACAGTGGAGTATTATTGAGCCATAAAAAGAATGAAATCCTGTCATTTGCATCAACATGGATGGAGTTGTGGGACATGTGTTAAGTGAAATAAGCCAGGCACAAAAAGACAAATACCATATGTTTTCACTTATATGTGGAGCTAAAAAAATTAAATTAATGGAGATAGAGAGTAGAATAATGGTTACTAGAGAATGGGGAGGGTAGAGCGGAAGGGGTGATAAAGAAGAGATGGTTAATAAGTACAAAAATACAGTTAGAGAAGGAATAAGATCTACTGTTTGGTAGCACGATAGGATGACTATAGTTAGTAATATGTTTCAAAATAACAAAAAGAATGGAATTGGAATGTTCTTCACATCAAGATATGATAATGTTTGAGGTGATGGATAACACAATTACCCTGATTTGATTATTACACATTGTATGCTTGTATAAATACCACATGTATACCATAAATATGTACAACTAATGTGTATCTATAATAATTAAAATTAAAATCTTTCAAAATATATATTTTAAAATAACAAAATATAAATACAACAATCAGCTATGTAGGCTCTGGGTTATCTAGCTTTATTGGATTTATTAAAAAAATTTTTTTTTCAAATAATATACTCATTGTAATATTAGAAGCAAAACCCAGTAAAACATACATAAAAGCAAAGCTGATCATCTCTGCCCCCTCTGACCTTCTCCTCTGTTCAATACCCATACCCATGTGATAATTAGTTTTAACAGCTTGGTGTGTATCCTTTCATACCTTTCTCAAAACCTCTCTCTCTATATATGTGTCTATGTATCTATATCATCTATCTATCTGTATACGTATATCCACAGATTAAAAATTTTATTAAATTGCTTTGCAATAATATAATTTTATTTCACATGGACACCCATATTTTTTCTAATTTTGCATATAAACAGTATAATTTTCAATAAATGGGGTTATACTGTGCTGGGTTTTCCATTTGCAACCTGTAAGAGTGTTTTTTTAGGGGGGGATAGGCTGAGAAAAAGTACAGTTTTAATTCTTTTTCTTTTAATTAGTTCCTCTTGTTCCTTTCCCTGTTGTTTCCATTTAAAATCCTTGCTCCTCCCATACCTCTTTCTTAAGGGAAGAACTTACCATATAATGTATATTCTGTGTGTGTGTGTACATATATATGGGAGATTTGGGCATTGTTTGCTTTTTAAAAATGACATTATATGATATACCTTTCTTTATATTTGACTTTTATCATTCAACAATATATTTTGGAAATTCTTCCAAGCATAGTAATATAGGTCTAATGCATTCTTTGTAAGGACTGCATCTTATTCCATGGGCTGAGGTTGCATAATTTATCCAGCCATTGGCTTAGTAACGGAATCAATTTGCTTATTCCTGCTTAAATGAAAAGTTTATATCAATTTTTTGTTGTTATTGTTGTCACTATGAAGAAGGCTACATATATATTCTCATTTTCAGTTACTTTTATGAGTTCAATGCCAAAAGTGGGATATCTCCATTGACAGGCACATCTATTATTTAAATTGTAACAAATATTTGGGTTTTATATCTAAATAGGTTGGAACAATTCAAATATCCACTAGTAATACGTCATAGTATCTTTTCCCTTGCATCTATGTCAGTAATACATGGTCATAAGTTTTTAACACTTTTGCTTTTATCGCAAGCAGCTTAAAATTGGATAATACTTTTTTGATGAAGCACATGAATCTCTGAGTTGGTTTCTTTTTCTTAAAAGAATTCAGGCTACATAAGCTTAGCTTTCCATTTCATCTTTCATTAATCTTTTCTATAACTTGGAGAACCATTTCAATCTAGAGACTGAGGTGTCTTTCTTTTTTTTTTTTTTTTAAGTTCAGGTAAACATTTCCTTTTAAATTATTTATTGTTTTCCCCTTCATGGTTTCCTTTTCTCTTTCTGAGGTTTCTGTCATTCTCATGTTAAATGTCCTGGGTCTATCTTTCAGTTTTTGTGTGCTTTTATTTTCTAAAGTTAGAGGTTTGGAACTATTTCTTTTGTTTTAGCTCCCAGACTACAAAATTGAATCTCCATAGTAAATGCCCTTCATGCAACTCATCTCCTGAAATATTTAGTTTTAAAATAATGGTTTTCAGTTTTAAGGATTCACTTTTGTGTGGTGAGTAAGTTTTTCTAGGTGTTTTCTACTGTCCAAGCCTGGCCAGTCCCCTGTGTCTCCCTCTCCCAAAAGAGGCAGTTGGGCTGGGGTTAAAACTGGGTAAAGATCCCAGCACTTTGGGAGGCCGAGGCGGGTGGATCACTTGAGGTCAGGAGTTCAAGACCAGCCTGGCTAACATGGCAAAACCCCGTCTCTACTAAAAATACAAAAATTAGCTGAGTGTGGTGGCGGGTGCCTATAATCCCAGCTACTCGGGAGGCTGATGTGGGAGAATCGCTTTAACCCGGGAGGCGGAGGTTGCAGTAAGCCGAGATCAGGCCATTGCACTCCAGCTTGGACAACGAGAGCGAAACTCTGTCTCAAAACAATAATAACAACAACAACAAAAACTGGGCAAAGACTTGATGTAGGACTCCCGAAGCCACTTTCCAGAAATATTCTGACTTCTATTTATCATTAGTTTGTCCACTCCTTGCATTGTACCTTGTATATAGAAAGTGTCCTATTGACATTTACTAAATTTCTTTTTTTTCTTTTTCTTTTTTCCTTTTTTTTTTTTTTTTTTTGAGATGGGGTCTCACTCTGTTGCTCAGCGCTGGTCTTGAACTCCTGGACTCCAGAGATCCGTTTCTGCTTCAGTCTCTCAAAGTACTGGGACTCACAAGTGTGAGCCACTGTACAGGCCTCTTTATTTAAAATAAGTTTTTTTTTTTTTTTTTTTTTTTTTTATTAATTACTAGAACCATCAAGGTTCTTGTTTGTAAACAACTGAAATGAACTCTGGCTAACACTAACAGCAAATAAATTTAATGCACAGATAGTGGGTAACATAGAACCAGATGAGGGAAGCCTGAGGAACCAAGCTTGGAAAATAGGAGCCACAAGAAGCTATTATAAATGGCTGGATCAAATGTAGGTAGGCCATCGGAAGACTCTGATTAGGTCCTACTGCCATTGTCACACTGGTAGTTGTGACTTGCATTACTGCCATTCAGTGCATCATGGTGTTGCCAACACAGAGTAAGTTTTGTGCTGCCCCCACCTCACTGTGTGGCAGCTGGGATCAGGAACATGTGATTGGACAAGCTTAGGTCAGATGCCTATGTGCTAGCTGGAAAAGGGGGACTTATCTGTCCATTTCAACTTCTAAAGGAAGTACAGTTGACCCTTGAACAATGTGGGTTAGGGATGTCAACCCCTGTGCAGTAAAAAATCCACATAAAACTTTTGACTCTCCTGAAACTTAACTACTGATAGCTTACTGTTAACTAAAAGCCTTACTGATAACGTAAACAGGGGATTGACACATATTTTTATGTTATATATATTATATAATTATTCATATAATAAAATAAGCTAGAGACATAATTGTCATCTTCATGTCAAATAGGCTGAGGAGGAGGAGGAAGAGGAAGTGTTGGTCCTGCTGTCTCAAGGGCATTAAAGGTGGATGAGGTAGAGGAGGCAGAAGGGGAGGCAGGAGGAGCAGGCATAGTTGGTGTAACTTTGTGGAAATGCACAGTAAATTCTGTCTGACTTATTCGCTTTTCATTTCTGTAAAATGTTTTGAAATGATACTGATTCTTCTTCCACAGTCTGTCTTAGTCTCAGTGCCTCCATCCTAGAGGGGTCCATGTCATAAAAGAAGTCAAGAGCAGTCTTGAAGAATAGGAACCCTCCTGCCAGATTGTCTAATGTCAATTTGTTTTCTGGCACTGTTTCTTTCATAATACATCTTCTTTCTCATCATCTGGCACTGGTTCAGAACCACTCATCTCTGTCAAGTCATCTTTGGGCTCGATGGCTTTTACAGCTTTTTCAATTACAAGGACGGCATCTTCAATGGTGCAATCATTCCTGATTTTCATGATGTTCTTTTTATCAGGATTATCTTCCACAGCATTGACAATCCTTTCCATAGCATCCCATGTGTAATGAACCTCCAAGGTCCTTATGACACCCTGATTTACAAACTGAGTTAGAGACATTATGTTTGGGAGCAAATAGACCACTTTGATTCCTTCGCTGTTGAACTCATGGGGTTCTGAGTGGCCCTGGGCATTGTTCAATATCAAAAGAGTTGATATTGTCCATTACTGGCAAGGTACATGATGATTTCAGGATTTCATCAATTAATTATGAAAGATTAATTGATGAAATTAATCCAGAAGAAGGGATCTCATTGTCTACACCTTCTTCTTGTACAAACAAAAGACTGGAAGTTGGTGTCTAATTTTTTTTTTTTTTTTTGAGATGGAGTCTTGCTCTGTCACCCAGGCTGGAGTCCAGTGGTGCGATCTCGGCCCACTGCAAGCTCCACCTCCCGGGTTCACGCCATTCTCCTGCCTCAGCCTCCCGAGTAGCTGGGACTACGGGCACCCGCCACAATGCACGACTAATTTTTTTTTGCATTTTTAGTAGAGATGGGGTTTCACCATGTTAGCCAGGATGGTCTTGATCTCCTGACTTTGTGATCTGCCCGCCTCAGCCTCCCAAAGTGCTGGGATTACAGGCGTCAGCCACTGCACCCCACTGCTGGTGTCTCCTTTTTATCCTTCAAGGCTTAGGGGTTAGCAGCTTCTTTGTAGTATGGGTAGTCCTGGTCAGAAACCTGACTGCACTTGCATGAAAGAGTAGTTTGCCTATCCCTTCCTGCCTTAAATCTTGGTGCTGGCTTCTTTTCCTTACTAATAAATACCCTTTGTGACATCTTTTCCCCCAAAACAGGGCACTTCCATCTATATTAAAAACCTGTTCATGCAGATATTTTTTGTCAATATTTTCTTAATGGTATCTGAGAACTTGTCAGCTGCTTCTTGGTCTGCAGGAACTGCTTCTTCTGTTATCTTGACATTTTTAAACACAAACCTCTGTCCAAAATTCTCAAACCATTTTTGCTGGCATTAAGTTCTCCAGCTTTACACCCTTTGGCTTCCCTTTGCTTTAAGTTGTCATATAATGACTTCACTTTTTCTTGAGTCATATCAGTCTGTAGTATGCCTTTCTTATAAAAGTTGCATTTTCAATACGAAATAAAGAGATACTTCAAAAAAAGTGCAAGTTTTTTTTTTTTT
>NW_016807134.1:629462-644208 GCF_001698545.2 Rhinopithecus bieti | reverse complement strand
ACTGTTGGTGGGACTGTAAACTAGTTCAACCATTGTGGAAAACAGTGTGGCGATTCCTCAAGGATCTAGAACTAGAAATACCATTTGACCCAGCCATCCCATTACTGGGGATATACCCAAAGGATTATAGGACATGCTGCTATAAAGACACATGCACACATATGTTTATTGCAGCACTATTCACAATAGCAAAGACTTGGAATCAACCCAAATGTCCATCAGTGACAGACTGGATTAAGAAAATGTGGCACATATACACCATGGAATACTATGCAGCCATAAAAAAGGATGAGTTTGTATCCTTTGTAGGGACGTGAATGAAGCTGGAAATCATCATTCTCAGCAAACTATCACAAGAACAGAAAACCATATACCACACGTTCTCACTCATAGGTGGGAATTGAACAATGAGATCACTTGGACAGAGGAAGGGGAGCATCACACACCGGGTCCTATTGTGGGGAGAGGGTAGGGGGGAGGGATAGCATTAGGAGATATACCTAATGTAAATGATGAGTTAATGGGTGTAGCACACCAACAAGGCACATGTATACACATGTAACAAACCTGCACGTTGTGCACATGTACCCTAGAACTTAAAAAAAAAAAAAAAAAAGAAATTTCCTTTTCTTTCTTTTTTATAATGGTCCTTACCCTGGATTTATTTACCTTGGAGTGGTAGGCAACTGCAACTACAGACCTCTATCTATGGTATGTATCAAGCGATTCAACCTCTTTTATTTATATTTTTTGTAATGTCAGGAAGAGGTTTCATATGCCAATTAGCTAAAGAATCCCCAACAGCAGTGTGATGGTTGGTTTTATATGTCAACTTAACTGGGCCACTGGATGCCCGGACAGCTGGTTAAACATTGTTTCTGGATGACTGCCTTCTACGGAACCTATCTGTGTCTGTGAAGTGCTTCTGGAAGAGATTAGCCTTTGAATTAGGGGACTGAGCAGTGCAGATTGGCCTCCTCAATGTGGGTGGGCATTATGTAATTCATTGAGGACCCTAATAGAATAAAAAGGTGGAGGAAGGTTGAATTTGTTCTCTGACTGAAACTGAAGAGCTGAGACATTGATCTACTTTTTATCACTCCTTGTTCTCATGTCTTCACACTTGAACTGGAATCTATGTCATCAGCTGTCAGGCCTTTGAATTACACTACTGGCTTTCCTGGGTCTATGGCCTGCAGATCATGAAACTTCTCAGTCTCTAGAATCACATGAGCCAGTTCATTATATAAGCAGTTATCTATAATTGTCTACTGTAAGTGTCTACTAATCATGTTTTTATCTAGCATCATAACTTTTTTAAACTAAAAATTCAAGGTGGGAATCATGGAAGATTAGTTTTATTAATTTTAGACCAAACACATTGAGAAGCTATTTCTGCATGACATGACACTGCATTTTCCAGAGGTGAAGACCCCAGTATATATCACCCCAAATCCATGTTTTACAATGTACTGTTGACACGTGCCCATCAAGAGGTGTGTTCAGGGTTCCTTCCCCTTTTCTCTGAGTGGGCTGTGTCTATACTGTACGTAACCCTAGTGACTTCTGAAGATAGGCCATAAAATGTAACATAGCTTCTAGCTGGCTCTTGGAACACGTACCTTGGGAATCCTGAGCCACCATGTATGAAGTCTGGCTCCACTGAAGATGCAGTGGCGGAAAGAACACTTGAAGAGGCCACAAAGAGACAGAGAGCGATACCTGGGGATGTCCAGCTATTTGAAGTCTCAGTTTTCCAGCCCAGGTGTCAGACATGTGAATGAGCAAACTTCCAGTTGGTTCAGCCCTCGGCTTTTCCAGCCAACACAGCTGATACCCTGTGGAACCAGGCTTTGAGTCTTCCAGCTGAGTTTCAGACAGTGTGAAGTAGGAACAAGCCACCTGCCTTGTTCCCTGACTGAATTCCTGATCCACAAAATGTGTGCGCATAATGAGAGGTTGTTTTATGCTACTAAATTTTGGGTTAATTTGTTGTTCAGCCATACTAACTGGAACAGATAATCAGAGAATCATAGACTTTCAGAGATGGAAAGAAACTTTGAAAACATCCAGTCAAAGCAGTTTATTTTACAGATGAGGAAATTAGCTGAGAGGGGCAGAATAATTGACCCCAAATCTAACAGCTCATTAGTGGCAGATCAAATGTCCTTTCCCTCCTGATGATGTGAAGAGGGTGCTGGTCTGGCATGGAACGCCACACATGAATTACAGAATTGGGATAAGGGTTTCAAATTGAATGAGTGTTGGTTCATACAATTCCAGATACTTGATAAAATCAGGGCCAAAGAGCTCTGAGGTCACTAGAAAACACTGCCTGCCTGAAAATACACTAGGCAGAAATGGTCTAGAAAAATTATATGGATATGTGCAAGTATGTGGGTGTTAGGTAGGGGATAGAAGATGGAGGAATCTTTCCAACTTGATTCTGCCAGGAGTATTTAGTGGGTAGTCTTGAAAAAAATTCATCCTGAATGTACTGCCTGCCTCTCAGGAAGTGCTAAAAGACTCTGACATAAACAGAACCTGACACTTCAGGAATCTTTGTGTCTGAATGTATTGCTCAAATTTTAAACTGTGCTACAACCCTTTCCAAATAAAATCAACACATCAATAATCACAGACTTTCAAAGCAGAATGTTCTGGTTAACCCTTAGACCACTGTTAAATGGTCACTCCACTTTATCTGCAAACAGACAAACCTGCTGCCCTTAGAACCACATGCCCTTAGAACCACATGGATTGACAATTTGCAAGCATCAGCCCCTCTGCAGGTGATTTTGATTAACGTTACATTTACTTCCATCATCACTTAAAATCTTTTTTTAAAGCATAGAATCAACAATTTTGGATCTGAGCTTAACTGTATTACGGTGTCATGAGGAGGACCAAAGAAAACCTCCCAATGACCTATTAATAATTAGGAGAGAATCACTGTGTTAAATATTAGAGACAATGTAGAAAACAACAAATTGAAGCAGGTTCAACATTCAGTTTTCAAAAGTCACCATATAGGTGAATAAGGATAAACTGCTGCAGACTTAACCTCAAGGTCAAAGTTTCTATAATGTACTGCAAGTAATTGTCTGCATTAAGGCAAATTGTATTTTTGATAATTTAAAAAGAAGTGTTTGCAGTGCAAAACATTATTGTAAGCATATACTGTGATTAAAAAGTGTGTTCACGTACACAAAATATATAATGGTTGTAAACTGACGTAATTCCAGATCCATGATCTGTACTTTATATTAATGCCCATGTATTAGTCTGTTTTCACACTGCTAATAAAGATATACCCGAGACTGGGTAATTTATAAAGGAAAGAGGTTTAATTGACTCACAGTTCCACATGACTGGGGAGGCCTCACAATTATGGTGGAAGGTGAAGGGGAAGCAAGACACGTCTTACATGGCAGCAGCAAGAGAGAATGAGTGCCAGCAGGAGAAATGCCAGACTCTTATAAAAATCAGATCTCATGAGAACCACTCACTATCACGAGAACAGAATGGAGGAAAACACCCCCACGATTCAATTAACTCCACCTGGCCCCGCCCTTGACAAGTGGGGATTATTACAATTCAAGGTAGGATTTGGGTGGGGACACACAGCCAAACCATATCAGTCCACAAGAAAATTAATGCTAAATTATTTGAAGTCGTCTGAAGTACACCCTTCATAGTTTGTAACTCTTTTATTTCCTTTGAGTCTGCTTTTCTATTCCCCTTCCCTTCTGCCCTCCTTCCTTTCACCTTCATTCCTTTTTAAATTTCTTCCTTCCTTATCTTCTTTTCTTCCTTCTCTCTCTCTCCTTCTTTCTCTCTTCTTTCCCCCAATCCTTCTTCCTCACACCCTCATTACTTGACAACATGTATTTCTGCCAATCAAGTCTCAGTACAGCATAAGATACCCAATGTTATTTAAAAAAAAAAAAGAAGAAGAAGAAGAGGAGGAGGAGGAAGAGGGCATTCTATTCCAAGCCAAGAAAATTTTGGTTCTGAGAAGGCAGAGAGTATGTATATCTTAGTCACCATGGTAGTTCCAGGGAGTAGCACAATGCCTATTAAAGCAGGAAGAAAATGATTATGGAAATAAATACAAATTATAGAATATCATCCCCAAAATGAACCTCAAAGATAAGAGAGTTTTTATAATAACTGCATTATTTCTGTTGTGCCACAAATGTAGTAACGTTTGAGCATTGTTTTTTGATATACACAGATGTGTCTGTTTCTCAAAATGAGTAACACCTTAGTTAGGCTCAGGTGTATGTGTACCTGCCCCTGTTAACTCATATCCTGAAATCTGAGGCCCAGATATATATACTCTGTTTGCCCCCTCTTTGACTTATCAAGGGCATGGTTTTTTTCTTTTCCAAAGGCTGATCAGTGTTTGGTCCTTTCTCAGAATTGCAAACCATGCATCAAATCTTTCGAGTAGCTTTTGAAATTTCTAGTAGGTTGTAACTAACAGCCTACAGTAAAATCGGATGGCAAATTAGGGCTTATAGGACTAAAAATACTGTTAGTAATTACAGCTTAGAGAAAAAAAAAGCTAGATTTATGCAGGAACCAGTATCATTCTTGAAAATGATGCCAGATTACTCTTCAGAAGAAAAAGAAAAAGCAATATTTCTGTCTCATTCTCAGATGTAAGTCACGTGGAAATACTGCAAAACATGTAACTTCTTAGGACACTGAGTAGTTAGATTAGAAGAAGCTAATAGAGGAAGGAAAGAAAGCCTTTACTAAAGTGAAACTACAATAGGCGGATATTCACAAAATTGTTATGAAAAGGTTGTTTTGATAAAAATTTAAAAACAAATCATACATTTAAGTAATGGGAAGAAGAGATGATACGGTTTGGCTGTGTCCTCACCCAAATCTCATCTTGAATTGTAACTCCCACAATTCCCTCGTGTTGTGGGAGGAACACAGTGGGAGGTGATTGAATGATGGGGGCAGGTCTTTCCTGCATGTTCTCGTGATAGTGAATGAGTCTCACCAGGTCTGATAATTCTAAAAATGGGAATTTCCCTGCACAAGCCCTCTTTGCCTGCTGCCATCCGCATAAGATGTGACTTGCTTCTCCTTGCCTTCTGCCATGATTGTGAGGCCTCCCCTACCACTGGAACTGTAAGTTCAATAAACCCTTTTTCCTGTATAAATTACCCAGTCTTGGGTATGTCTTTGTCAGCAGTGTGAATACGGACTAATACAGTAAATTGGTACCAGTAGAGTGAAGTGCTGCTGAAAAGATATCTGAGAATGTGGAAGCGACTTTGGAACTGGGTAACAGGCAGAGGTTGGAAAAGTTTGGAGGGCTCAGAAAAAGACAGGAAAATGTGGGAAAGTTTGGAACTCCATAGAGACTTGTTGAATGGCTTTGACCAAAATGCTGATAATGATACAATGAAATCCAGGCTGAGGTGGTTTCAGATGGAGATGAGGAACTTGTTGGGAATTGGAGCAAAGGTGACTCTTGTTTTATTTTCGCAAAGAGACTGGAGTTCCTGCCCTAGAGATCTGTGGAACTTTGAACTTGAGGGAGATGATTTAGGGTATCTGGTGGAAGAAATGTCTAAGCAGCAAAGCATTGAAGAGGTGACTTGGGTATTGTTAAAGGCATTCAGTGTCAAAAGAGAAACGGAGCATAAAAGTTTGGAAAATTCGCAGCCTGACAATGAGATAGAAAAGAAAATCTCATTTTTTGAGAAGAAATCCAGCTGGCTGCAGAAATTTGCATAAGTAACAAGGAGCCAAATGTTAATTACCAAGACAATGGGGAAACTCTTTCCCGGGCATGTCGGAGACCTATTCAGCAGCCCCTCCTATTAGAGACCCTGAGGCCTAAAAGGAAAAGGTGGTTTTGTGGGACTGGCCCAGGGTCCCAGTGCTATGCGTAGCCTAGGGACTTGGTGCCCTGCATCCCAGCTGCTCTAGCTGCGGCTGAAAGGGGCCAATGTAGAGCTCAGGTCGTTGCTTCAGAGGGTGCAAGCCTCAAGCCTTGGCAGTTTCCACACGGTGTTGAGTCTGCAGAGTGCACAGAAGTCAAGAATTGAGGTTTGGGAACCTCCGCTTAGATTTCAGATGTATGTTTGCTGTAGGGGTGAGGTCCTCATGGAGAACCTCTGCAAGGGCAGTGTAGAAGAGAAATGTGGGGTCAGAGCCCCCCCCAACCCACATACACAGAGTCCCTACTGGGACACCACCTAGTGGAGCTGTGAGAAGAGGGCCACCATCTTTCAGACCCCACCATCCATGGACAGCTTGCACTGTGCACCTGGAAAAGCCGCAGACAGTCAATGCCAGCCCGTGAAAGCAGCCAGGAGGGAGGCTGTACCCTGCAAAGTCACAAAGGAAGAGCTGCCCAAGACCATAGGAACCCACCTCTTGTATCAGTGTGACCTGGATGTGAGACATGGAGTCAAAGGAGACCATATTGGAACGTGAAGATTTGACTGCCCTACTGGATTTCAGACTTGCATGGGGCCTGTAGCCCGTTTGTTCTGGCCGATATCTCCTGTTTGGAATGACTGTATTTACCCAATGGCTGTACCCTCATTGTATCTAGGTAGTAACTAACTTGCTTTTGATTTTACAGGCTCATAGGTGGAGGGAATTTGTCCTGTCTAAGATGAGACTTCGGACTGTGGACTTTTGAGTTAGTGCTGAAACGAGTTAAGGTTTTGGGGGACTGTTGGGAAGGCATGATTGGTTTTGAAATGTGAAGACATGAGATTTGGGAGGGACCAGGGGCAGAATGATATAGTTTGGCTGTGTCCCCACCCAAATCTCATCTTGAATTGTAACTCCTACAATTCCCACATGTTGTGGGAGGAACCCAGTGGGAGGTGATTGAATTATGGGGACAGGTCTTTCCTGCACTGTTCTTATGACAGTGAATGAGTCTCACAAGATCTGATGGTTTTAAAAATGGGAGTTTCCCTGAACAAAGTCTCTTTGCCTGCTGCCATCCACATAAGATGTGACTTGCTCCTCCTTGCCTTCTGCCATGATTATGAGGCCTCCCCAGCCACTGGTACTGTAAGTCCAATAGACCCTTTTTCCTGCATAAATTATCCAGTCTCAGGTATGTCTGTATCAGCAGCATGAAAATGGACTAATAAAAGAGACCAGCCAATTAAAGTCTCTGTGATTGTGAGTGAAGTACTTCAAACACTTGATGTAAAAAGGACCTGAGAGATCGCTCAGGTATAGCAGGAATAGTCTTGGGCTTGTCCATACCAAACCATCAACAAAGAGAAGTAGCATTTATCTTTCAAAGTGTTGGCTATTTGCTCTAGAATACATGTTGGAGATGTTGGAAGACTTTTTTCTGTAAGGGGCCATGTAGTAAGTATGTTAAACATGTATACCATAAGGTTTCTGGTGCATTTACTCAATTCTTCTGTGGTGGTGGTGTAGGAATCATAGACAATAAGTAAATGAGTGGTGTGAATGTGTCTCAATAAAACTTTATTAACAAACAGATGCCAACAAGATGGTGGAATAGGACTCTTTAGCACTCCTACACCTACAGAAACATCCAGTCAAACAACTTTCCACACACAAAAATACCTTCACAAGAGCTATGGAGACCAGGTGAGAGATTACAGCATCCCCGTGTAGCAAAGAAATAAGAAAAGACATATGGAACAGTGTAGGAAGGACAGTGTGACATTACTCACATCACCCAACTCCAGGCAGCATAGAGTAGGCAGAGATACCCACTGAGTAGGAGAATATGAGGGAAGTGAGCACCAGCCTTTGCCTCAGACCTCAAAACCAGGCCCCTCCAAGTAAAACCCCCACAGCCCCAGACTCGAGGCTAGTACCCATGAACGGAGCCTCCAGGGAGCCTCCAGAACCCGGCAGGATCCCCTAGCCCCCCAGGCTTTAGGCCTATGTCACAGACTCGGTGTTTGGGCCTCTGCACTGCCAGACTGACCCTAATGGCCACAGCAGTGATCCCCAACCTTTTTGGCACCAGGGACTGGTTTTGTGAAAAATAATTTTTTCATGGAAGGTCAAGGGGAGATGGGGCTTAGGGGTGGGGTGGGCAATGGTTTCAGGATGAAACTGTTCCACCTCAAATCATCAGGCATTAGATTCTCATAAAGAGTGCGCAATCTAGATCCCTCGCATATGCAGTTTATGATAGGGTTTGTGCTCCTCTAAGAATTGAATGGTGTTGCCGATCTGACAGGTGGCAGAGCTAAGGTGGTAATGCTTGCTCATCTGCCACTCACCTCCTGTTGTATGGCCTGGTTCCTAACAGGCCACCAATTGATATGGGTCCATGGCTCTGGGGTTGGGGATCCTTGGCCCATAGCACTAGGCTGGCCCCTATGAACCCAGGCTTCAGGTTTGCCCCAGTAGACCCTAGCAGCAGGCTGGACCCTGTGGACTGAAGTTCCAAGACCATTCCTGCAAGATCCAGGCTCTAGGCCTAGACCTATCCCCAGGGACTCAAGCTCCAGGCCTTTCCCATCACTGGGCCAGCCTTTGTGAACTCAAGCTCTAGGCCTACCCCAGTGGATGTATATGTCAGAGCCATTCCAGTGCCTGACCAGCCCCTGCAGACTCAGGCTCAAGGCCCACCAGCTCCGGGTCAGCCCCTGTGGACCTAGGGTTCAGCAAGTCCCCTTGAATATAGGCTGCAGGCCCATCTTCGTGCACCCAGGCTCCAAACCTATCTGCACAAACCTAATCATCAGGTTCACCCCAGTGGATCCTGGCCTCTGGCCCATCCCTATGGACCCAGGCTCAAGGCCTACCTGCCAGGTGATTCAGGCACAGGCCAGCCAGCCCCTGAACACTAGCAGCAAGGCCTCCCTCAAACCGCAACATGTGCATATCCATAGGCAGAAGAATGAAATTAGACCCTTATTTCACACCGTAGACAAAACCAAACTCAAAGTGATTAAAATGGAAGACCTAAAACTGTAAAATTACTTGAAGTAAACAAAATCATTGTTACTTGAAGTAACAATGATTTTTTTTTTAATATGAACCCAAGAGCATAGGTAACAAAAGCAAAAATAGACAACTAGAATTACATCAAACTAAAAAGCTTCTGCACAGAAAAGGAAACAACAGAGTGAAGAGGCAACACATGGGATGGGAGAACATATCTGCGAACCTTGCGTCTAATGGGGTTAATACCCAAAACATACGAAGAACTCAACTCAATAGTAAGCAAACAAATAACCCAATTTAAAAATTGACAAATAATATAAATAGACATTTGTCAAAATAAGACATACAAATGGCTGTTATATAAACAAAAAATGCTTAACATTCTTAATAATCAGAAAAATGTATTAAAACCACAACGATGACCAGGCGTGGTGACTCACGCCTATAGTCCCAGCACTTTGGGAGGCCGAGGTGGGTGGATCAGCTGAGGTCAAGAGTTCGAGACCAGCCTGGCCAACATGGCGAAACCCCATCTCTACTAAAAATACAAAAAATTAGCTGGGCATGTTGGTGTATCTGTACCTGTAATCCCAGCTACTCAGGAGGCTAAGGCAGGAGAATCACTTGAGGGAGGTAGAGGTTGCAGTGAGACATGAGCATGCCATTGCACTCTAGCCTGGTCAACAAGAGTGAAACTCTGTCTCAAAATAAAATAATAAAATAAAGTAAAACTCCAATGATATATCATCTCATACCAGTTAGAATGGCTATTATCAAAAAGACAAAAGATAACAAGTGTTAGAGAGGATGTGGAGAAATTAGAACCCTTGTACACAGTTGTTGGCAATGTACAGCTATTATGCAAACAGTACGGAGGTTCCTCAAAAAATTAAAAATAGAATTACCATATCATCCAAAAATCTTACGACTGGGTATGTATCCCCAGAAAGGAAAATAAAAACTCAGGACCCTATTTCAGTCTGCCAAAAGGAAAAAAAATATTAAGCTGAAAGCTGAGTCATGCAAGAAGTTGCCTTTCCTTTTGTTCCTAAGCCGACAGCTACAGAGAAAAGGTTATATATTTCCACAGATAGCTACTCTGTGTTCACCTCATCTTGTGTAAGGTGCTGAGTGCAAGAATTATACAATTGACTATTCCCTCTTTTCTCCTGCAACATGTGGATTACTGTACCCTCTCTCTTTCCCCTCCAGCCTGCTTTTCCCCTTTAAATATTGAAGCCCTCAAAATCATCTTTGGAGAAAGGCACAGACCACAGACTGTTTCTTTGATTCCATGTTCTTCTAGGCATGTCCTTAACCTTGTCAAAATAAATTTGTAAACTGATGGAGATCTGTTTCATATACTTTTTGTTTACAATTCAAAGGATATGAAAGAAGTACGTCGAAGAGATACCTGCAATTCCATGTTTATTACAGTATTACTCATGATAGCCAAGAAATGGAACTACCCTAAATGTCTATCAATGAATGAACGGATAAAGAAAATGTGGTGTATATACTCAATGGAATACTACTTATCCTTAAAGAAAGAACGAAATCCTCTCATTTGGGGCAACATGGATGAACCTGGAGGATATTAAGTATAAATAAGCCAGGCATAGAAAGACAAACACCACTTAATTTCACTGATGTGTAGAGTTTTAAAAAGTTAAATTTATGTAAGTAGAGATTAGAATGGTGGTTACCAGGGACTGAGGACGAGGGTGGGGTTGAGAAGTTGTTGGTCAAAGGACACAAAATTTCAGTTACAAAGAAGGAATAAGTTCAAGAAATCTACTGTAGAAGATGATGACTGTAGTTAATAACAATGTGTCGTATTCTTGAAAATTGCTAAGAGAGTAAATTTCAAGTGTTCTCACTGCTAAAACAACAACAACAACAACAACAATGTGAGGTAACGTGTATATTAATAGGCTAATTTAGCCTTTCTACAATGTAGACATATATCAAAACAGCATGTTGTATATGATGAATAAGTACAACTTTTATTTACCAATTAAAAAAAATAAATACTCTATTTACAAAACAGGCAGTGGCCCGGGTTTGGTTCAAGGACTGTATTTTGCCAACTGCTTTTCTAAAAAATCAAGGATATGAAATCATAAGATTTCATTTTCCCAATTAGTCCATTAGTTGGCAGGTGACATGGCCGGTAGGAGATTGCTTGGCATTTGTAACTGGAAGACCTGAGTTCAGGCTCAGATTCCATCGCTTTACAATCCTGGACAAGCATTTAACCTTTCAACAACCATGTACATTTCTTCACTTACAATATGTATTCCAGTTACTTCATGGGGTTTCTGTAGAAACTCAGGGAGAAATGTTAGTCAAAGTACTTTGTGAACTAAAGCATTACGTAAGTGGATAAAGCTGTTGTTATTAACAGGTGATAAGTAGGCAGAAAAATTCTCAGGAAGGCATCTAAAACGGTAGCAATAAAAAGCATGTATATTTGTGAAATCACTAAACAGTCACTTATATAATTAAGGGATTCTCTGTCTTTGTATAAAAAGGAACAAGCATATTGTTCAGTCACCACCAAGTCATTGGGCTAGAAATGGGTATAAATAGAGTGAAGACAGTGCAGGAAAGCCTGGGACACTGGACTCCTGGGTGGATTATTCTTGGCTCCATTATTTACTAGATGTGTGACTCAGTTGTAGCATTCAAGGTAGCCTTCTCAGGAGAAAATAATACTCCTTACCCCTCAGAGATGCTGTCGGAATGAATGAATCCACCTAATGTGCTTAGGAGATATTCTGGCAGACCAGAAGTATTAAGTAAATATCAACTTTTTTTTTTTTGAAATGATTCATGAAGTCATACAAATTAGGAGTGGAAGATCCCACAGAAGTCATTTACTGCACCACCTTCCGCTAGATGTGGGAATCACCTCTGTGATATCATGGCTCTGTGTTCACTCTACCTCTGTTTGAACACTTTCTTTATTAGGAAGCTCATTACCTCACACAGAACTTCTCAGTACAGATAATCTATTCGCTATTTCACTTGTTAATACAGGAAAGTTATTTCCTCATAGAAAAAATAAACCTTTCAACCCAAGAAAGCTTACTGAAAAACAAAATAAGAAAGAAAAAAAGCAAGCAATGGATGGGGTATATTACCTCCTTTCGCTCTTCCTACACATTTCTAAGCCTGAGTAAAACAATGGGCAGTGTCTTGCCACCTTAAGAAATGATGCCAGAATGGTTGAACTAATTTATATTCCCACTAACAGTGTAAAAGTGTTCCTATTTCTCCATAGCCTCGCCAGCATCTATGTTTCCTGGCTTTTAATAATCGCCATTCTGACTGGCGTGAGATGGTATCTCCTTGTGATTTTGATTTGCATTTCTCTAATGACTGGTGTTGATGAGCGGTGTTTTTTTCATATTTTTTTGGCTGCATAAATGTCTTCTTTTGACAAGTATCTGTTCATATCCTTCGCCCACTTTTTGATGGTCATCTAGGATCTAGAACCAGAAACACCATCTGACCCAGCAATCCCATTACTGAATATACACCCAAAGGATTAAAAATCATTCTACTATAAAGACACATAGACACATATGTTTATTGCAGCACTATTTACAATAGCAAAGACTTGGAACCCACCCAAATGCCCATCAGTGATAGACTGGATAAAGAAAATGTGGCACATATACACCATGGAATACTATGCAGCCATGAAAAAAAATGAGATCATATCCTTTGCAGGGACATAGATGAAGCTGGAAGCCATCATTCTCAGCAAACTAACACAGGAACAGAAAACCAAACACCACACGTTCTCACTCATAAGTGGGAGTTGAACAATGAGAACACATAGACACAGGCAGGGGAACAACACGCACTGGGTTCTATCGGGAGGTGCAGGGCAAGGGGAGGGAGAGTATTAGGACAAATAGCTACTAGATGCAGGGTTTAAAACCCAGATGATGGGTTGATAGGTGCAGCAAACCGCCATGGCACACGTATACCTATGTAACAAACCTGCACGTTCTGCATATGTACTGCCCAGAACTTAAAGTAAAAAAAAAGAAAAAAAAGAAAAAAGAAAGAAATGATGCCTACTAGAGGAGGCTTATAGAATGCAATGGTGTTTAAAAAACTTCTGCCATCTGCCTCTCAAAGGAATGACTGGCAAATCCAAGCCCATTTCATCTTTCATAGGCAGTGCATGTTCATAATGGCCTCCTGACATTAATAATTAGTATTAAAAATGTTATAAAAAATTTTAATAATTAGTATTAAAAATATTACTATAGTTAATAATGGTTATATCAACAGTAGAGCATGACTACAAATCGAAAGGTAGTCTCTGCACAACTGAAAACTGCTAAGTCTAAAGGCTGCATAAATTTTTCCTATAATTATTAACAAACTAAGAAAATAGATCCATTCACTTCATGTTTTATACATTTATATAGAAATATTGTTTATTATAAATTGGTATAAGTTTTGTTTTGTTTTCAAACAAATGATGTGATGTAAATTTTCATGCACCACAGGAATCCATTAATTTTGTATCATCTTAAATGTCCTGTGGAGCTTTGTTTTAGGCCATCTCTGAAATGTTCACCATTGATTAATTTTGAGAAGTGCTTTCATATGCTAAAAACCCAAGTGAACTTTCCCTAAGCAAATTAATTTCCCCTTTTGTTTTCACGCACATGAACAAGGCTTGGGTCCAGTTTTTTTGCCTTTCCTTGTTCTTTAGATCAAAGGGATCTCTGCTTAGGTGAAGAATGAGAAAGGGCTAGCTTGAACAGAGAAAAAAAATGCATCTTTGCAGGCAAACTTACCAAAGGAAGAAAAATAGTCAATAAAAGTGAGTTGTCATAAGAGTGGTTTGAAGCTTGTGGCATTGATTGATGAATTTCTTTTGCTGTTACTGAGATAAACCAAAAATACACCTCTAGTTCTTTTGTCTCTTAGGTAATTCAACAGAATGTGTTTTCACAGACTAAGTGCCAGAACAGCAGAGATCTGCTGAGTTATCAGAATACTACGCTGAAGGTCAATGTAAAATGTATATATGTAAAGGCAGAAAAATCACGCTCTTCTCATTAATTAAGCAAAATATCCCTTTATTCCAATACTGTACTGTTGAGAACAATGAATAAGCATTTGGAAAGGGTCTTAAAATTTTGAGCTCACATAGTAAAGTCACTTGGGAATTTGTGGTAATAAATATCACTGTTAACTTTAATATCATGTTTATTTTTGTTTGCCTGTACCTACCTCACATGACTTATCATTGTTATTAGACTAAATTGCAGTAAATTTTACTTGATACAGATATATTTATCCACGGATATCTGGTTGAAAATAGGTAAACGTTCTGATGACTTCAAGGATATAGGACTAAGCTCTCTTGTAGGCCAATAACATGATTATGTTGGAAAAAATGAATGGCATCAATAGACAATTTGGTCTTCTGTCCAGTTGGTACTACAGAGAATGACTCAATTTTGGTTGTGCAACATCTACCACCCTTTGACAATTCTCCTTTAATGTCTAAGTAGCTTTTAGCTGACAATTATATTACAAGTCAACACATGTCATATTAAGGGCAACATTTTACAAATAATTTATTTCATGGGCTTATCTTGAAATTGCATTTTTAAAGTTAAACAATCAATGCTGTTGAAAAAGGCTTTTAATGGCTGCTCTGTACATTAAGTGACCTCTGTTACAGGTTTTTAGAATAAGACTAACAAAAACATCTTTTGAAGTTGGACTCCATGTATTATAAGGAACCCTGATTTTTTTTTTTTTTTTTTTT
>NW_016807134.1:613535-629067 GCF_001698545.2 Rhinopithecus bieti | reverse complement strand
TTTGGTGAGAAAAGTCTTGCCTCTTTTCACAAATATTCACTTGTTAACTTTATGCAAAAATGAGATGCTCTTCCTCATTGACATTAGGTGCCTTAGCTTTCATGAGAGAGGCCAGCCATACCCTCAAGGAGGCTAAATGCTAAAGGATATGACACTACCTCTCACAGAAGACATGAAACTGCTTACTCTATATTTACAAACCCTGCCTCAGTTGTAAACTCAAACATCTCCAAAGGCCAGGCATGTAATATACAGTGAAAAGAACTGGACATGGAGAAAGTAGTGAGTTTCAGGTCTGCAGTAGCAGTGTGAAGAGCTCTGAGGACCAGCTTCCCAGTGAAACAAAAAAATTGGCAAAAAATTATGAAAACAAATATTATAATATCTAGAAATTTCACTAAGGGCATATAGAAAATGAAGAAATATTTACTCAAGAAAATCGACTAAATCTCCGCTAGAAGAGAGAGTCTGTGAAAGTTAAACCACAACCCACTCCCTTCTTTCCCTTGCCTCCCCTCTTCCCAGCACAACTTGACAGAAGCTCCATTTGGGCATCTAAGAAGATGGTGCGTTCTCTCCCCTCAACTCCCAACCAAGAATTACTCTATCTTGCTGGGAAGCAGAGGCTACTCACATTTCTCATCCCTTTTAACTTCAAATTGAAGATACTAAATCCTTAGTGAGTGAAGCCAAGAAGCTGGGGGACTCCTTTTTTTCATCTAGGTCCTACCCATAAGATTGAGGTACCACCCCAGATATGTCGGGGTAAGAATGCCAGGACCACCCTCACTCAAATTTGCTCAAGGGAAGAGGTTCGACACTAAGAGAGTCAAACTGGATACCAGAGGATACCAGTCTACCTCGTTCCCAGAGCAGTGGTTCAGGGAGTTTGCCCAGGAGGAAAGATAGTCTGTGAAAGAGATCTCTGAAGCTCTCCTCAAGGAACTAAGTGTATTTGAAACTGAGTCTGGGAAAGTTCAAGCCTAAGGATTCTCTCAAAAACAATAGCCCCAGTTAATTAAGAGCAGCACACTAAACCATTGGCCAGCTAGTGCCCTAGAGAGAACCAGGGAATGAGACATCTTAAGAAGAGCCCTCAGGGGGTCAGAACAAAACTCAAAGGCTAGCTCCAAAAGTAACCTCTGCTGAAATTTAATTGGATCAGACTGCTGAGCATTTATACCCCAGGGCATTGTTGAAAACAATGATAGCACAATCACCTGGCAAATAGTGAGGTCAAGCATTCAGTGTTGTAATACCAAATGGACTAGGCAGGCAAAAAGAAAGATGGAGGAAAGACACAGTCAAAGAGACCCATGCTAAGACCAGTGCCATCCTAGGTGGCTGTACAAAGTTTCAAGGCTATGTCCTCTGAGGAATGATACCAAAGGCTTCACTAAAATAACCTAGCCAAATTACAAAGCAAATGAAAAATTAAGGAACAACAAAACAAGCCCTAAAGAGAAGGGAATGGAGTCAGTACCAAGAGTTGTTGGATAAAGACAATATGTTATCTAAAATGTCCAGTTTTCAACCAAAAAAAAAAAAAAAAAAGAGACATGCGAAGAAACAGGAACATGTGGCCCATACACAAGAAAAAATAGCAGGCCACAGAAGCTGACTGTGAGATGTCAGCTGTAACAGACAAAGACTTCAAAATAGTTGCTACAAATATGTTCAAAGAACTAAAGGAAATGGTACTTAAAGAAACAAAGGTAAGTACGAGGGCAATGTTTCATCAGATTAACAATATATAAATAAGAAGAGAGAAATTATTTAAAAGAGCCATATGAAAATTCTGGAATTGAAAAGTATAATTAAATGAAAAATTTAATAGGAGAGCTCAACAGTAGATTTGAACTGGAAGAAGAAATAATCAGTGAACTTAAAAGAGAGATCGATAGGGATATGCAACCTGTAAAACAGAGAGAAAATAGAGTGAACAGAGACTTTGAGAAATGTGGCACACTTTAAGTTCACCAACTACATACAATGGGAATATCAGAGAGAGAGGAGAGAGAGGAACAGTAAATATTTGAAAGAAATAATATCTAAAAACTACAAACTTGCTGAAAATGAATAGTTGTTCTTTTCTTAGCTGATTCAAAAAGCAATTTCTTAAAAAGAATATGCATAAGTTGTATTCTTAGACCTTTAACAATATAGAAATGTAATACATTTGACAAACACATTGCAAAGAAAGGGGATAGAACTGAGTTGTATTGCAGTGAAGAAAATGAGACCAGGTAAAATAAAATCACAAGAAAAATGAAAGAGACCTGCAAATTGTAAATATAAAAAAAAATTATAAATATATACTTCCTCTCTATTCTTTTCTTGGATTCTTTAATAGGCATAAAATTATAATAATGTACTGTTGAATTAGGAATATATATAGATGTAGTATTAATAACATTAAAAACACATAAACTAGAAGTAACATTTCTATCTTTCTAGAATTAAGTTGGTATACATCTAACGTGTTATGTATACCATGTATTCTGGGGTGTTAAATTGTAAATGGTAAGTATTACAGCAACCACTAAGAAAATATTTTAAAAATACAGTAAAAATTGCTCTAGAAACTAAAATGTTACACTAGAAAATATTCACTTCATACAAAAGAAAGAAGTTAAGCAGGAGTAGAGGAACAAACATAATAAGAGACATATAAAAAACAAGAAGTACTAAGACAATATAGTTTGGATGTTTATCCTCTCCAAATCTCATGATGAAATGTAATTTCCAATGTTGGAGATGGAACCCTGTGGGAGGTGTTTGGGTCATGGAGGTGGATCCCTCGTGAATGGCTTAGCACCATCTGCTTAGTGATGAGTGAGTTCTCAGTTAGTTTATATAAGACCTGGTTGTTTAGAAGAGTATGGCAACTCCCTCTTCTCTCTCGCCATGTGATGCACTGGCTCCCTTTTACCTTCTGCCATGATTGTAAGCTTCTTAAGGCCTCACCAGAAACTGAGCATATACCAGGGCCATGCTTCTTGTACAGCCTACAGAAATATGATCAAATTAAAACCTCTCTTCTTTATAAATTACCCAGTCTCAAGTATTCTTTCATGGCAACACAAATGGACTGACACAGAAAATTGGCACTGAGGAATGGGGCATTGCTATAAAGATACTTGAAAATGTGGAAGCATTTTTGGAACTGGGTAATGGGGACAGGTGGGAAAAATTGAGAGGGCTCAGAAGAAGACAGGAAAATGAGTTTGGAAAGTGTGGAAGTTCTTAGAGAATTGTTGAGTGGTTGTGACCAAAATACTGACAGAAATATGGACAGAGAAGCCCAGGCCGAGGAGGCCTCAGATGCAAATAAGAAAGTTATTGGGAAATGGAGCAAAGGTCACCCTTGTTATGCCCTAGCAAAGAACTTGGCTGCATTGTGTCCATGCTCTAGGGATTTGTGAAAGTATGAACTTAAGAGTGATGATGTAGGGTATCTGACAGAAGAAATTTCTAAGGAGCGAAGTGTTCAAGTTGCAGCAAGACTGCTTCTAACAGCCTACAGTTAGATGCAGGGGCAAGGGAATGACTTAAAGTTGAAACTCATATTTAAAAGGGAAGCAGAGCATAAAAGTTTGGAAAATTTGCAGCCTGGCCCAGTGGTACACAAAGAATCCAAGCAGGCTGTGGAGGAACCACCTGCTAAAGAGATTAGCATGACAAAAAGGAAGAAAAATGCTAATATTCAAGGAAAAAATGCCTTGAAGCCAATTTAGAAATCTTTGAGGAAGCCCCTCCCACCACAGGCCCAGAGGCCTAAGAGGAAAGAAAGCTTTCAGGGGCCAGGTACAGGGCACCACTGCCCTGCTCAGCCTTAGGACACTGCTCCCTACATCCCTGCCTCTTTCCTCCAGCCACAGATCAAAGGGCCCCAGGTACATCTCTGGTTGCCGCTTCGGAGAATGTAAGCTGCTGTAAGCCTTGGCAGCTTCCATGTTGTGTTAAGCCTGAAGGTGCACAGAATGCAATGCAACAGTGAAGGAGGGTTGCCAACTTCCACCAAGATTCCAGAGGATGTTTGGGAAAGCCTGGGTGCTTAGAGGTAGAAGGCCTTAACGGAAGCCACCAGAGAAACTATTTGGGAAGTGCTGAAGGGAAATGTGGGATTGAAGTCACTGTACAGAGTCCTCACCAAGGAATTGCCTAATGGAACTGTGGGAAGGGGGTTGCTGTCCTCCAGACCCAAGAATGGCAGTCACCAGCATCTTGTAACCTCAGCATGGAAAAACTGCAGGCACTCAACCATAACCTGTGATATTAGCCATGGGGACTGCACCCTGCAAAGCCACAGTAGTGGAGCTGCCAAAGGTCATAAGAGCCCACCCCTTGCAGCAGGATGCAGGACATAAAATCAAGGATTATGTTGGAACCTTAAGACTTAATGCCTGCCCTGCTGGGATTCAGACTTACATGGGGCCTATTACCCCTTTTTTGGCCAATTTCTCCTTTTTGACATAGGAATGTTTACCCAACGCCTGTACCTCCATTGTATCTTGGAAGTAAGTAACTTGTTTTTGATTTTACAGGCTAATAGCTGGAAACAACTTGGCCTTGAGTCTCAGAAGAGACTTTGGACACTGGACTTCGAGTTGATGCTGAAATGAGTTGAGACTTTTGGGGACTATTGGGAAGTGATGATTGCATTTTTCAATGTGAGAAGGATATGAGATTTTGGGGGCTAGGGGCAGAATGATATAGTTTGGATGTTTATCCTTTCCAAATCTCATGTTGAAATGTAATTCCCAATGTTGGAGGTAGGGTGTTGTGAGAGGTGTTTTGGTTTGGGGCAGATTCTTCATCAATGGCTTAGCACCAACTCCTTGAAGATGAGTGAGTTCTCACTCAGTTCATATGAGATCTTTTTTTTTTTAAAGGGTGATCACCCCCACCCCCCACCTTGTTCTCTCTCTTATCATGCGGTGTGCTGGCTCCCTCTTTGCCATCTGCCATGATTGTAAGCTACCTGGGGCCTCACCTGAAGCTGGGCAGGTGCCAGCACCATGCTTCCTATTTAGCCTGCAGAACTGTAAGCCAATTAAATCTCTCTTCTTGATAAATTTTCCAGTCTCAGGTATTCCTTTATAATGACAGAAGAACAAACTAAAACATATGGCAGCTGTAATTCATCTATATTAAAAATAGTGGTAACATGCAGCTAGATTAAACAGTCCAGTCAAAAGTCAGAGTTTATAATACTGGATAAAAAGCAATATCCTATTATGTGGTGTGAATAAAAGGCACAGTAGAGTTTGAAGGAAATAAATAGGTTGAAAGTAAATACAGATTAAAAATAAAAAACATGCAAAAAGCAATAATTAGAAAGCTAGAGTGACTACACTAATATCAAACAAAATAAACTTTAAAATAAAAAATGGAGATCAAAATAGTAACATGATCCAGCAATTCTACTTCTGGGTTTATATCAAAGAATGATAAAATTATATCTCCACACAAAACTTGTATGTAAATGTTTATAACAGTATTATTCGTAACAGTCAAAAAGTAGAAACAATGCAAACCTTCCTCAACTTATGAATAAATAAAACCCACACAATGCAATAGTACTTAGCAATAAAAAGAAATACAATATGGATACATAATATGACACAATCACCTTGAAAACAGGCTAAGTGAAAGAATCCAGACACAACAGGCCACATATTGTATGATTCAATTTTTATGAGTAAACAAATTTATGGAAAGAGAAAACAGCCAGGTGTGGTGGCTCACACCTGTAATCCCAGCACTTTGGGAGGCTGAGGCAGGTGGACCACTATGTCAGGATTTTGAGACCAGCCTGGCCAACATGGTGAAACCCTGTCTCTACTAAAAATACAAAAATTAGCTGGGAGTGGTGGCGGGTGCCTGTAATGCCAGCTACTTAAGAGGCTGAGGCAGGAGAATCGTTTGAACCCAGGAGGCGGAGGTTGCAGTGAGCCAAGATAACACCATCACACTCCAGCCTGGGCGACAGGGTGAGACTCTGTATCAAAAAAAAAAAAAAAAAGAAAATAGACAAATCTACTGGGACAAGAAGTAGATTAGCAGTTGCCTGGGCCCGAGGTAGATGGTATGCTTAGGAAGTGATGACGTGATGACTAAGCAAAGTGGAGTTTCTTTTGAAGTAATAAAAATGTTCTAAAATTGATACAAACGTGTGACAATCTTGAGTGTATTGAGAATAACCAAAAATCTAAATATCTAGGTACTTTTGTATAATACTAATTTTAGGTTTTCAGCATGGATTAATAATGTAAATATCTTAAGCCTCAGATATACATGATAATCCTATAATGAATAAATTGTACCTTATGAAACATTTTCTTAAAATTATAATATTTGGAGTGGAGAACCAACTGGAATATTTTAAAAGTGATGTATTCACTGCTAAGAGCTAGTGGATTTAAGCTTCAGGCCTGGCTTTACTACTAATTTACTCTGTGGCCTTGAGAAATCTCTTTTCTTCATTGCTGTTTTGTTTTCTCACCTGAAAAATGAGTAGAATGGGCACTATATCTTCTCAGGTTTATCACAGCTCTTGGGGTCTGCGATTTCACAAATAGAAGCTTAGTCATTTAGTTTGGCAGAATAGAGAAACACTTGTACATTCTATTTGTTTAGCATATGGTGTACATACATTCACCAGTCAGTATTTTATTTTGGTCCTATCACTAGGATCTGACAGATGATTATTGTAAGAGTGTTTCCAATATCAAAATGTGCCAATGTCAAAGTGTTTTTCATTGGCCTGGCATTTTGCATGCCATTTAAAAAATTAGGATGAAGATGATGAATCAGCTCCTTTGGAATTAATATCCAGTTCAATTAAAAAGTAAGAGCCATGGTCTTGAATTAGATACTGGATTGACTCAGCAGCCCCTGGAGGAATTATGTGATGCTGAGGGTGGCAGTTGGGAACTAGGAATGCAGTTATTCATACCATGGTAACCTTAAAATACATCTCGGAATTAGGTGCTGCAGAGGATTTCGGGAGAAATAGATACCAGTGACTTTTCAATGCTGCTGGGGTCTTTTTGCTTTTTTTCTGTGTTTGCTTTTGATTTTTGCATTTTAAATATTGACAAGAAATAGGTGGGCTTTCAGCAACGAAATACTGACGCTGGGGCTGAAACGACAGAGCCAGAATTGCAAAACCAAAACAGCTTTGATAATCAATTTACCATGAAGGGTGAGGGAGAAGGTGTGTTTCTCAGGATTATAGGTAGGAAAAACATGTAGATTCCAAATCTGTCAATAGAAATGGGAAATCTGAAAGACAGAACATATTTTTGGACATTTACCTTTAGCCATGTTGAAGTAGGACATTTTGGCCATGTGCAGATGGGAGTACCTAATAGGCACCTGGGCATCAAGTCTATAGTCCAGAGATGGTGGTTTTGAATAAACAGCCATGGCTGAAACTGGGGATATGGAGCGAGGGCAGTGAGCGAGAAGCAACCAGGCTTTTGGGAAGATCTTTGGGAAACATCACATTAAAGCGCCTGGTGGGGAAAGCAGAAGTTCAGCATGGAGATGAAAAAGTAATGATCCCAAAGGTAGAAGAAGAATAAAGAGAGACTAGTGCTTTTAAAGCCATGGAGAAAATAGCTAATTTTCAGAAGCTGTGTGGGGGTGTGAGTTCAGTTCTACCAAGAGCTAAGTAATATAAGCAGTGAAAACATGTCAGTAGATTTGGTGACACTAATAAGAGAAATTTCAGCAAAATGATAAGAAACATAAGCTAGAGAGCAGAGGTAGTATACTTTGTATTATTATTTTTTTTTAATTTGGTAGTAAAAGAAGAAGGGACATAGTGGCAGTTTGACAGGGAGTGAAGGTAAAGAAAAATATTCTTTGTTTTGTTAATTGCTTTTAAAAGGGCGGTTGGAGAAACATAAGTATTTATAGGATGGAGAACTATATGCAAGAATATAAGAGTGCAGTGGTGAATAGCACTTTCATTAACAATGATGACCATTTGTTCTCTTTTATGACAGAGCAATTTTGAAGGAGCATGATATTCAAGTAATTGAGAAACCAGCTGTCAGTTCCCAAGAAAGTAAGTGCAGGAAATTTCAGTAAGTTTCCAGGAATTAATCTGAATTTAAAAATTTAGTATGTTTCTCACTGAATTGTCCTGAAGAAGAAATGCTTTAAAGTGTTAAGTAATGTTTAAAAATTTTGCATGAACGTGAGTGGATTGAAAACATCAGCAAGAACTTATGGGGCAGCCAGTGGGTACCAGGGGACTTCAGACTAGTAAAACATGAGCAAAGGAACATAGATGTTTGAAGAATGGCAAGCATTCGAATGAAAGTTGGAAAAGGGCAGTGATCGGGAGTGAGGGCTAATCAGGAGACAAAGTGTGGAGAGGGCAGATATAGAGGACTTTGAATTGGATACTTGGGTGCAAATATACCTACTGGATTAATTTTTATCTTTTGGATCACTCTCTTGGTTGAGTTTTCATGAGGTAAACTGCTTGCTTATCAGAATCACAGTTTCACCAGAAATATATACAAGTCCCTCAGTGTACGTTGGAGATCGGTTCCAGAACAAAACCACCACTCCCGCAAGCCCCTCTCCCCACCCTTGAGCACGCCAGTATCTCCTGCATATTCAAGTCCCACAGTTGGCCCCGGAGGAGCTTGGCCATACGACAACTGCATCCCGTGAATACTTTATTTTCCATCTGAGTTTGGTTGCAAGAAATCCGCTCGTAAGTGGATCTGTTCAATTCAAACCCATGTTGTTCAGGGGTCAACTATGTGTGTGTGTGTGTGTGTGTCCAACAACATTACAGATGCTGTGGTGCTGCTGGGTGTTGTCTGGAATATAAAATGAAAGCTGTCTCTGGTCTATAAAGAAGTGCAATATGTAAGTTTGCAAAGACAGAAATTTTGCTTCTGCTTTTAGCACTTTCTCGTTTCCTAACAAACCTCTGGAGTGAGCTTGTCTTATTTTTACAAAAGAAAGAAATAATACTCTGGAGTCTCTAAGCTAAAAAAAACATACATCCTGGGGGTGTCACTAGTCAGATCCATCTTTAATTACTTCTATTTTAAAAATTTGCCCTGAGAATCTAAGTGTTTTTCTTTTTTAAGCTATCGCTTCTGACTAGTTTTTCTAAGATTTTGGAAGAACTGATTAAGACAGACATGTTAATCCAAACAAATAATTTTACTGAAGAGAAATAGAAAATTATGTAGTCAGTATCCTTGAAGTTTAAAGGTATTTTAATGAGAAACATTGTTTATTACTGTTTTTCTTGATTGACAGGTTTTCCCCTCAGAGGATAATTGCTATCATCACAGGAATTGCATAAAATTTGAAACTTGAAGCTATTCTGAGCTATTTTAATAATGTACTCTTTTGTCAAAATGATTTTAAAAATAGTTGAGAAATGGTATAAAACCCAAGTTTTAAAATATACTTCGATTTATTCATCTAATTGTATTTTATTGGCAAAATGTCCAGATATATAAAACATTTCATTATATATTTGAAATAAGGCTTACATACTAAAATAATCATCTCTTGCTATTTTGGGGACCCTGGGACATGCAGATTATTGCCTGAGCACTTTCTTTTTATTTTGGTGAAATGCATCATTTTTTTTTTTCCCCCAACTTTTATTTTAGGCTTAATGGGTACATGTGAAGGTTTGTTACGTGGGTAAATTGTGTGTCATTGAGATTTGGTGTGAGAATAATCCCACGACCCAGGTATTGAGCATAGTACCTGATAGGTAGTTTTCCAAGTGTTACCCCTTCCCACACTCCATCTCTAGCAGTCTCCAGTGTCTGTTGTTCCCATCCTTGTGTCCATGTGTACCCAATGTTTAGCTCCCACTTCTAAGTGAGAACAGGTGGTAGTTAGCTCAGGACAAAGGCCTCCAGTTATATCTATATCTGCAAAGAACATGATTTTATTCCTTTTATAGCTGTGTAGTATTCCGTGGTGTATATACACCACATTTTCTTTACCCAGTCCGCCATTGATGGGTATCTGGTTTGATTCCAGATCTTTGATATTGTGAATAGTGCTGTGATGAAGAGATGAGTACATGTGTCTTTTCAATAGAATGATTTCTATTCCTTTGTGTATATACCCAATTACTTTGTATATATGGTGACATATAGGGGTCTGGTTTCTTTCTTCTGCATGTGGCTACTCAGTTATCCTGCACCATTTATTGAATACGAAGTCCTTTACTCATTGCTTGTTGTTTTTAACTTTGTTGAAGACCAGAGGTGGTAGAGGTACAGCTTTATTTCTGGGTTCTCTATTGTATTCCATTGGTCTATGTGTCTGTTTTTCTACCAGTATCATCCTGTTTTGATTACTGTGGCCTTGTAATAGAGTTTGGAGTTGGTTAATATAATGCTTCCAGCTTTGCTGTTTTTGCTTAGAATTGCTCTGCCTATTCAGGCTCTTTTGTGGTTCCACATGAATTTTATAATAGTTTTTTCTAATTGTGTGAAAAATGACATTGATAATTTGATAGTAGCATTAAATCTATAGACTGCTTTGGGCAGTATGGCCATTTTAATGATATTGATTCTTTCAATCCATGAACACAGGATGATTTTCACATTTGTTTGTGTCGTCTATGATTTCTTTCAGCAGTATATGTAGTTCTTCTCGTAGAGATCTTTCACCTCCTCAGTTATATGTACTCCTAAGATGGATGTGTGTGTGTGTGTGTGTGTGTGTATGTTGTGTTCTTTATTTGGTTCTCACCTTGAGTGTTATTGGTGTATAGAAATGCTACTGATTTTTATACATTGATTTTATATCCTAAAACTTTATTAAAGTTGTTTATCAGCTCTAGGAGACTTTGTGGAGTCTTTAGAATTTTCTAGGTATAGAATCATATCATCAGTGAAGAAAGATAGTTTGACTTTTTTTTTTTTTTTTTTTTACTATCTGGAGGCCTTTTCTTTCTTTCTCTTGCCCGATTGCTTTGGTTAGGTCCAGTACCAGAGGAGTAGTGAGAGTGGGCATCCTTGTCTTGTTCCAGTTCTTAAGGGGAACGCTTCCAGCTTTTGTTCTTTAAGTATAATGTTGACTGTGGCTTTGTCAGAGATGGCTCTTGTTATTTTGAGGTATGTTCCTTTGATGCCTAGTTTGTTGAGGGTTTTTATCAGGAAGGGATGTTGGATTTTATGGAAAGCTTTTTCTGCATCTATGTGATGATAGTATGATTTTGTTTTAATTCTGTTTATGCGGTGAATCACATTAGTTGATTTGTATATGTTCAACCAGCCCTGCATCTTAAAATTAAAGCCTACTTGATAGCAGTGAATCAACTTTTTGATGTGCTGTTGGATTCAGTTTGCTAATATTTTGTTGGGTTTTTTTTGCATGTATGTTCATCAGCAATATTGGCATGTAGTTTGTTGTTGTTGTGTGTTTGCCAGATTTTGGTATCAGAGTATTGCTGGCTACACAGAAAGAGTTAGGGGAGAGTCCCTTCTCCTTTATTTTTTGGAGCAGTTTCAGCAGGATTGGCACCAGCTCTTCATTGTCTCTCTGAGAGAATGGCCAAGCACTTTTAATGAGAGTGGCCCAGAATTCAGCACAAGCTGCTTTCTCTATCTACACACTCTCCCGTGTTGGCTGATCTTTACTTTCTGATGGTCACTCTAAAGACCCTCAAATGTCTATCTCTTGCCCTGATATTGCCAATAACTCCAGCTTAACACTCAACTATTCTCTTGACTTCTCCATTTGAATGACTAAAGGACATCCAGCATCATCCCCACTTCCTAGCTCCAGCCCATAGTTCCCCTCCTTAGTCTTCCCCTTCCGTACACTAGGAGCTTCCATACACCCAGGAACTCAAGCCAAAATCATTGTAGTTATTCCTGATTTCTTTCTTTTCTTCATGCAATTCATTAATGTATGCTGTTTAACATACATGTACAATTTTGTAGCCTACTTTTTATATACAGTTACATTGTTGGCCTTAATTTCCATGTGTTTAATTATTTCTTGCAAATCTGGTTTATGAAGGATGCATGAGTCTTCATGATGTAGATGTCCAAAGTTTATTTCATCATTCCTATACTGCTGGGCATGTAAATTCTCTCTTAAGTCTTGCCATCACCTGTTGTTAAGTATATTGAATACTTATCTGATGTTCACTGCATGTAGGCACTGTTCTAGCATTTTAAAAGTGATAACACACTTAATCCTTGAATCTATGAGGTAAATACAATTATTATCTCTATTTTGCAGATAAGGAACCTGAGGCAGAGAAAGACTAAACTCACTCAAAACTACATAGCTGGAAAGGGGAGGCTATGGGGTTCAAACCAGTGGTCTGACTCCAGACCCAGGTTCTAAATTGAACTATTCTGTTTGCTTAGATATACCATTTTGTACCATAACCATATTTTATACCAGTCTGCATGCAACTCTGGTCATTTCTTTAAAATATATCCTTAGAAGTGGATCAATAGTCATACATTTTAAATGCTTTGAGTAGAACACATTACGAAATTATCCTCCAGAAAGGTTGTACAACTTTATCAATTTATACTCCCCCTGTCAGTTGCTGAGTGTCCTCTGTACTCTGGTTATACTAATATCGGGTGTAATAATTTCAAAGCTCTTGAGCAACTTACTCAGAATAAGTGGTCTAATAGTTATAGTTGCATCTCTTTGATTAGCAGAGAAGCTTATTTGTCTCATGTGTATGCTAACAGTTGTACCTTTACATATGGCTTTTGAAAACTTTGCTACTGGAATTTTCATTTTTTCATATCATGTTACAGAAACTCATTACTTATTGAGATTAATACTTGAGTTTGTCAAATACATTGCTTGCCTTTTTTAAAACACAATTGTCATTTGGTTTTTAAATTATGTTTATGTTATTTACTGAAGTATAGACATTTTAAAATTGGTTTCTGCAGTTGCATGATATTAGTCATATAAACAATCACCTATATTTCACTATAAATTACTTTTCATACTATTAATTATTGGAAGTCTCGCTCTGCTTACCTAATTGTTACATATTGTAATTATTTGAGCAAGTAAAATAAAGTCAATGATCTTAATTTTTACTCTGTAGAATTCTACCTACAGCATAAGATCTAATTCGGAGTACATTTAAGTACAAGGAAATTTGTAAAAACTTTTTCTTTAATAGTTTCAGGATCCAAGATGTTGATAAATGTATGGAGTAAGTCTAAAGCCTGCACTCCATACCGTATTTACTGAATATACTCTAAATTAATGCTGCATTATTTGGCAATTCACTTCAAGTTTAGCCTTCAAGTTGTTTACTAAAAGTTCCTTATTTTTTTTTTTTTGTTTGTTTTGAAACAGGGTCTCACTCTGTTACCCCTGCTGGAGTGCAATGGTGCGATCATAGCTCACTGCTGCCTCGAACTCCTGGGCTACAGTGATCTCCCACCCCAACCTCACAAATAGCTGGGACTACAGGTGCTTGCCACCACATCCAAGTAATTTTTTAAATATTTTGTAAAGATGGGGGACTCGTTTATTTTGCCCAGGCTGGCCTCGAACTCCTGGGCTCAAGTGATTCTTCTACCTCGGCCTCCCAAAGTGCTACAAGTACAGGTGTGAGCCACTGCACTTCAGTTTCATGTTTCACTTTTCTTGGTTTCTGTTTCTTCCACACAACCTTCATGGATGTTGAGTCACCTGGCTGCTGTGATGAGTGACTCTTTTCTTGACTGACATGCTTTTCCTCCAATCCACCAAAGAAACCTAATTCATTGTCTTCAAGAGGCTTGATAAAGTTTAGCAGAAATTTCATTTGACTGAAAGTAAAAAAGTTTCCTCTGGGCCTGCTGGATTTCCTAAGATGCCCCAGGAACTGCCGCACAGGGGAGGCTACCCAGATACACTTGGGGTTTCCCGTTCTGCTTCACTCAGTTGCCTTGCTTTAACTGTTTTCTTTAAAGCTGGATTAAGAAGCAAGCCTCCCCAGTAGGTTCCTTCTGCACTTACCTAAGGGGGATGGGCACGAAAATCCCTGAAAATATGTTAAAATGGAAGAAACAGAACTTATCCAAGGGTCTCTCTCAGAGTGTGTTACTGGCTGAAGTTGGCAGGAAGAAGCCCTGAATGGCAGCGGCTGAGAGCTGCCTCTCACTGCCCTCCATAGCCTGCTGCTTGCTCAGGTAACTCTTGATGCTGAAACTGCTTCCTAAAGTGAGTGGGTCCAGAGGAATATAGGACCTTTATTTTGCTCAGAGGCTGGATGACTTCTGCCATGAGCAGAAGTCATCTATCTTTTCTGTAGCTAGCATTCAGCTCCTCCTTAAATATTGTTAAATAAATATTCAAATAATTAATTCAGTACCCACTATACAATGGGTGCAGTGGGTACTGAACTAAGAGCCTGAACTAAGATTCCTGTGGGTCAGGGTTCAATCCTGGTTTTATGTATTTATGTTCCACACTGAAGTGTGTAGAAATAAAGGGACATTGTTCATTTCTTTTTACTCTTTTTTCTCTACACTTCTCCAAGAAATGTGGGATTATGTGAAAAGACCAAATCTATGTCTGATTGGTGTGACTGAAAGTGATGGGGAAAATGGAACCAAGTTGGAAAACACTCTGCAAGATATCATCCAGGAGAACTTCCCCAACCCAGTAAGGCAGGCCAACTTTCAAATTCAGGAAATAAAGAGAATGCCACAAAGATACTTCTCAAGAAGAGCAACTCCAAGACACATAATTGTCAGATTCACCAAAGTTGAAATGAAGGAAAAAATGTTAAGAGCAGCTAGAGAGAAAGGTCGGGTTACCCACAAAGGGAAGTACATCAGACTAACAGCAGATCTCTTGGCAGAAACTCTCCAAGCCAGAGGACAGTGGGGGCCAATATTCAGCATTGTTAAAGAAAAGAATTTTCAATGCAGAATTTCATATCCAGCCAAACTAAGTTTCACAAATGAAGGAGAAATAAAATCCTTTACAGACAAGCAAATGCTTAGAGATTTTGTCACCACCAGGCCTGCTGTACAAGAGATCCTGAAGGAAGCACTAAACATGGAAAGGAAAAACAGGTACCAGCCACTGCAAAAACATGTCAAAATGTAAAGTCCATCGATGCTAGGAAGAAACTGCATCAACTAACGAGCAAAATAACCAGCTAATATCATAATGACAGGATCAAGTTCACACATAACAGTATTAACCTTAAATGTAAATGTACTAAATGGTCCAATTAAAAGATACAGGCTGGCAAATTGGGTAAAGAGTCAAGACCCATCAGTTTGCTGTATTCAGGAGACCCATCTCACATGCAGAGACACACATAGGCTCAAAATAAAGGGATGGAGGAAGATCTACCAAGCAAATGGAAAACAAAAAAAAGCAGGGGTTGCAATCCTAGTCTCTGATAAAACAGACTTTAAACCATCAAAGATCAAAAGAGACAAAGAAGGCCATTACATAATGGTAAAGGGATCAATTCAACAGGAAGAGCTAACTATCCTAAATATATATGCACCCAATACAGTAT
>NW_016807134.1:591082-609536 GCF_001698545.2 Rhinopithecus bieti | reverse complement strand
TATAATTATTCTAATAAAATATATATTACATCATTATAATTATTATAATTATAATATATTATAATATTAATATGTTTTTTGATCATGTGAGTCTAGATTCTTCCATAGAACAACTTATCAACTGTGGTGTTTGTCAAATAGGGCTCAGGTATATTTGAAAAAATCATATAAAATACGAATTATCTGAGATATCATTTTGTCATTGTTCCCACTGGATTGCATTAGCATAGAAGACTCACAGAGCAGCTATAAAACATCTCAGTTTTGCAATATCATGTGAGGAATGCTGAAGGCTGCTTGAGGACTTTATGTGCTTATTCACAAATTTAAGGGAAATACAACACATTTTTAAAAATTGTCATTCATCAATTAAAGTGCATGGTAGAAATAAAGGTATAATTTGTTTGGAGGATGATAGCTGGCAGTCTTCAAATAATCAGTACAAAAAGATCCTGACAGTAACTCTGAATAGAAATAATGTGAATGGTCAAGGTAATGTTAATGAAGTATTAAACCAAAAGATGTTTTCTGAAAAGTCAAAAATTAAATTCTTGTAAATGGAAAAAAGCAGTAGAAGGTTTTTGTAGAACTAATTTAGCTTTTTTTTTGTTTTTTTTGAAACAGAGTCACACTCTGTTACCCCAACTGGATTGCAGTTGTGGGATCATAGCTAATTTCAGCCTTAAACTCCTGAGCTCAAGTAATCCTTCTGCCTCAGCCTCTTGAGGAGCTGGGACTACAGACATGCACCACCATGCTCAGCTAAGTTTTAAATTTTTTGTAGAGATGGGATCTCACTATGTCGCCTAGGCTGCTCTTGAACTCCTGGCCTTAAGAAATTCTCCTGCCTCAGCTTCCCAAAGTGCTGTGATTATTGGCGTGAGCCACAATGCCTGGCCTAATTTAACTTTTAATTAAAAAAAAAAAAAGGTCAGGTACTGACAAGTCCAATTCCTACCTCTTATGTGAAGGACCTCTATGAAGATGATGTCTCAGCTCTTGGGTTTTGGAGATTGGCTTCCAATTCCACTATCCTACTCCTCATTTCCTTTCTTTTAAATAATGAGGTTTAAAAAATGCCATGAAGGTTAGTATATGAGAATATTTTTTCAGAATAGCAAATTAGAAAAAGAAATAAAATTATATTGTTTGATAGGAGACTTTAATTAGAAACACATAAGCACAGTTTTTATATTTGATACTGATATGGTTCGTCTCTGTCCCCACCCAAATCTCATCTTGAATTGCAGCTCCCATAATTCCCATGTGTTGTGGGAGGGACCCAGTGGGAGATAATTGAATCATGGCGGTGGTTTCCCCCATACTCTTCCTGTGGTGGTGGATAAGTCTCAGGAGAGCTGAGGTATTTATAAGGGATTTCCCCTTTTGCTTGGCTCTCATTTTCTCTTGCCTGTCACCATATAAGTTGTGCCTTTTGCCTTCCACCATGATTGTGAGGCCTCCCCAGCCACGTGGAACTGTGAGTTCATTAAACCTCTTTTTCTTTATAAATTACCCAGTCTTGGGTATTTCTTTATCAGCAGCATGAAAACAGACTAATACAGATACCTTTTGAAAAACTATTGAAGATGTCTTCAGGGGGCTTCTGAGCCAGACTTCCTGGATAGTGGTTTCTGTTCCACATGCCTATCAGATTTCTAGCTGCTCCAAACTGCTCTTCACTAAGACTTCTTACATTAACTGTGAAATGAGTGCAGTTTCCCACTGAAGAAATGATATAACTCATCATTTGATGCTTGAGAACAAACAGGGGTACTGAAATATGCATACAACACCCTGAATATTTTCCAAGTCTGAGGTTGTCCCTCAATAAAAATATTATGTGGACATCTTGAATTCAGGAAACTTTGCTACCACTGACATACTGAGATCAAAGAAACCACACATCTGAACACTAGAAGTTCATTACAGTGAATACCAAACCAATCACAACTGGATATGAAAATGTTGGCTACTAATTTTGGTCAGGATGAAATAAGTTAAAGAAGCAAGAATAACTTGGAGTTGGTTCTCCCCAGAGTTCTGAACAGGTTACAGGTTACAAAGCAATAATAACTGAATTGCTATAAGTGCCTCAGATTCTCTTGTGATTATATGTAAAGATATTTAAGTTTGGGGTGATTTTATAAAACTATTCTTAAAATTAAACTTTAATGAGAATATTATATTAAAATGTAATCTATTTTCCCTCTTTAAATTATACTTTCATTTGCATGCTGATGTGGAGAACTGGTTTTGAAAAGGAATTAAGTCCTTATTCCTTGATGACTTTGGTCACTGCTTCTGGGTAGCTATTTTGCTCATGAATTCCTTGTCCTAGTCCATCACCTCTATGGTTTACTTCTATTTCTTCTGTAGGTAATAATTTCTCTTCAGGAATGTGCAACATACACATACAATCTGGACATACAAGTTTCTTCTACTCATCCTAGAAATATGTGCCAGGCCAGAAAGACAGGGGATTTGGAAATTAAGAAAAGTAACTATAGGACACTTGTGAGAGATTAGGGTTAGTTTTTCACAGTGATCCTGAGATTTCCTTTAGGTTTAGAGTCCTGGATACTTTTAAAAATGTTTTATTTTAAGTTTTAAATTGACAAATAAAATTGAATATCCTTATTGTATACAACAAGCTATTTTGAAATATACAGTATATACATTCTGGAATGGCTAAATTGAACTAATGAACATATGCATTAACTCACATAGTTATCATTTTTTTGGTTGAGAACACTTAAAATCCATTCTTTTGGCATTTTGCAAAAATACAACGTATTGCTACTAGCTATAGTCACCATGTTCCGCCATAGACTTCTTAAACTTATCCCTTCCATCTAAATGAAATTTTGTATCCTTTGACTAATATCTTCTCAACCTTCCCTGAATCCATTATTTCAGCCCCTGGCAACCACCATTCTACTCTCTACTTTTATGAGTTCAACTTTTTAAATTCAAGTTTTCATTTTTGTGGAAATTTCAATTATTACAAACTATTGGGAGCAAATGAATCTTCCAATACACCTCTTACTTGTGTATAGGTTTTCCCATTTTGGAAGGAATAGGGGAATCATACAGGCGGGATGAATCAGCTTAACCACACTGATACCATCTGACACTATAAAGGGACTAAAAATTTAAAGTTAGCATTCTAATTGTAGCTCTGAAATCCAGACTCCTAACATATACTCTTTGCCTTTAACTACACAAGTTTTAGTGCCTCAACTTTAGTGAGTTCTCCTGAGTGACTTTTTATTAGGAGCCGTTCAAATGACAACTTTGACCAAAGTGTGTCTGCTGATAGCTCTTCCTCTCCATTTTACAATTTATAGCTGTGTAACTAGAGATCTGTGTCCACAAATGCCTGAATTTTCCAACTCATCTCAGAACTGAATTTGCAAAGAAGATATCACTTAAAATTTTGACACTTAATTCTGTGTGTTTTCCCCAAAGAATCCTAGCCAGCAACTAATTTTCTGCACAAGGTATCAAAAGCACTTAAAGTAGCAGAATCATAAACCTTTGCCTAAACAAAGGGATTGACTTAAATCTATTGAATGGACTCTGCATTTCTTGTGCAGTGTGAAATGTTTAACATCCTCTGTCTGCCAGTTCTGGTTCTTTAGTTCTGCTCATTATATATAAAAAGCCTCCCTATCCCATATTCAGCTTCCTTTTTTGTTTCTTTTAACAGAAATGCTGGCATGCAACTTGCCTCCAGGAATAGCTCGGAGCTGATGTTCTCAATTTAGTCATGCGAATTACATTTTTCTCCTCTTTGGAAACACTCCCCCCCAATCTCTGTAATCATGACCCCATTAGAGCTAGGTGATTTCAATCAAAATGAAACATATAGCTTTCTCTAACCCATAGGAAGGAACATATTCTACAACAGTGTCTAATCACATTCCAAGCTAAAAGAAGTATATTGTTTATCTGGAAGAATATCTTTTCCCTTGAAAAGAAAGTTTGTATGTAAGGCTCAGCTTCAATATATTAAAATGTATACCTGTTTACTTTTAGGTTGAAAAGTTTTATCAAGGTTTTCAAATAATGACTGTAACATATAAGAATGATGGAACATTTGTAGACACTTTTCATATTAGAAAATATCTACTAGCAGGTGATGTAAAATATACTGAAAAGAATACGAGAGAGTTGTTGAATGGCTTTTACTTCTCATCATACAATTCTATTTCTGAATCTTTTCTTAGTCATTTTGAATATATAAACATTTTTTCTATTAGATAACTTTACCTGTTAAAATGAGCAAAATGGGGGTAGAAGCATTAGATCTGCATGCTATTTTGTTAACAGTCCATATAAAACAGTTATGTATTTTCAAAGGAATATTTTCTCTACTTGGTATTTAACGAATTATGAAACTTTTGGTCCTAAACATGGGTACCTGTGCCCGTTTCTCTGCTTTATCACACAACATCCCAAGATTTTTGTATACTTACAGAAGCACAGTTTTCAGACTTGTCTTCTATAAAACCAATTTGGCAGGGCATCCTCTGATTCTGCAACCAGTAGTCTGTTGACTCCAGTAGGCTGTTGCTGCGAAGAACCTGGGGGAACCCAGAAAAACTCAGTGCTTATTTGGCAATGCTTTCTATCTAGCTCTTTTTTTTTTTTTCTTATAAAAAAACCTGTAGGTGTTTTCTTTTCCTCAGAGCTTCCGGGTGTTAGAAAAAAAAAAACTTGCAGGATGATAGCACCTCTAAAATGGATAAAATATCCAACCTAGAATTAGCTGGAGAGAAATACATTAATGTTAACATGGATGTTCTCTCATCAAATTCAACACCTGGAAATGTCAATTGTGTAGCTTTTGCATAATTTGCAATCAAATGATTGTTTTTGGGGGTATGGCTCTATGGGCGATGGGGGTCACATTTCATTTAGTGCTAATGTTCTTTCACACTCCGTAAATATTTCCAATGAACAAAATGTGGGGTTTTTTCCTTTGATGTAATATTGGCTCTTCACTTATTTAGTTCTGCTAACATCGCTTTGACTAGTGTACAATTTTTCTAGAACACCTAAGGTACTATGTTAAGTTTAAAAGTTGTTAGAGATAACTAGGAAACAAATTGCATTAAATACCATTTGCTATTTTGAAATAGGATGGTATGGCAAAAATAATTGGAACACATGAATTAACAAAACCAAATATGACTTACAAATATCTTAATTCTGGGCTTGGATTCTTAAAGCAAGGAAGGACAAGCATATTTTGGAGCTGAGATATTTTGAAGATGAAATATTATAAATAACTGCTAATGTCTCCAATTATTGGCTGGCCGTGGTGGCTCACACCTGTAATCCCAGCACTGTGGGAGGCCAAGGCAGGTGGATCACCTGAGGTCAGGAGTTCGAGACCAGCCTGGCTAACACGGTGAGACCTCGTTTCTACTAACCATACAAAAAGTTAGCCAGGTGTGGTGGCGTGCCCCTGTAATCCCAGCTACTGGAGAGACTGCGGCAGGAGAATCACTTGAACCCAGTAAGCAGAGGTTGCAGTGAGCTGAGATCGCACCATTGCACTCCAGCTTGGGCAACAAGAGTGAAACTCTGTCTCAAAAAAAAAAAAAAAAAAAAAAGCCAAATATTGTATAACATTTTCTTTATCTTTTTAAAGATTCCCAATGCCGCTCTAGCCCTCCTATTTGTATGTAGGGGATATGTCTGGTAATATTGACTACTACTTTCACTAAGCAATGTAACAGATTTAATGCAGTTTGGTTAATGACACTAAAATAGATTGGTACTATCAAATTTATAATTTCATTCGTATAACAAAGATTGTTCTTCCTCCTTTTTCTGTGAAGATAGAAATAGGGCATTACTTTTGTCGCCTGATACAGTTAAGTAAATCTAATTCATAGAGCAGCATTTACGCATGAGTAATATTATCATCCTAAAATAATTGAAATGTAATTAATGATAAATGTTATTTAATTAATAATAATATATATAATATAATAATTTATATATTAAAATAATATCATTTATTATATTAATGATGAATTTTCGTTAATACATTTTCATCATTCTTTCCCAGAACAGTACAAAGAGACACTTTGTGAATGAGCAAGTAGTTAAATGATAAACTTGGATTATTACTGCAGACCGGCATTGGCTAGGGAGCTTCTTCAGTTCTCTTAAATATTTTACCTAAACTGGTTCTTAAAGGGTGGGCTGGGACCTCTCAGGGTCTCTGAAATCTTTCAGAGAGTGCAGCAGTCAGACTACTTCGATAATGATACTAAGATGTTATTTGTTCTTTTTGTTCTTGTTGTCTTGTATATATTCCGTGGAGTTTTCCATAGGCTACGTGACGTGTGATAGCACAACAGACTGCATGCAGAGGCAGCTAGGACAGCTCAACTGTCTTGTATCAAGTCAGACATTAAGGAGATTTGCAAACATGTGAGTTGAAATCACTCTTCTCGCTAAAGGGTTTTGTTTGGTTTTGGAAAACAAATATTTTTCATAAAAGTATGCTATAGAAGATAGTGTGTTTATTATTATTTTAAAATTATTTTGTCAAATAATAAATTCTTATTTAGTTTAAATTCTGTTTTATTATTAGAAAATAAGACGAATAAAATTTTCTTAGCTTTAATTTGTAACATGGAAATTAGCAATAAGTATAATCTATATAAACAAGAGTTTCTTGAGGTCCCTAATATTTTTCTTAGAGTGCAAAAGAATTTTGAGTTAAAAAAACATTGAGAACCATTGATCCAGATGAACTTTATTTAAAGCAGAAAAAGGCTGTAACTCCACATTCCCTTTATACCATTCAAATGCCTTTCCCTTTTATTTCCAGCATGGAATAGAGTTTAAGAGCAGCGACATTAGTGGTCTAACTGGGTTGCAATACTAACTTGGTCATTAGTAGAAGGATGACCTCAAAGAGATGACTTAAAACCCTGAGTTTCAGTTTCCATAACTGTGAATATGGATACTACTCAACTGGTGGGATCACTGAGGGTATTCAGGGAGATGATATATGTGAAACACTGTGCCATGGAAATGGTAAGTTATTCTCTCAGAACTTGGTTTTTACTGTTACTATTTGAAGGTGGCTGAAAAGGATAATAGAACTTTGGATGCCTTCTGTCTGAAATGAGAGGACTGAAAATATTTCAGATGTGTGATGGCAGATTTTCTTTAGCAAGTATTCTGGTCTAAGGTGTAATTTTAGTTATGCATTTTGTAGTATTAATAGTTACAGCTACTATTTTTGTATGCTTAGAATATGTTGAAGTTGTGCTAAAATTTTCACATATATATATTTTTACTTTTTCACTTAATCTTTTTTGCAATGCTATAAGGTGGGAATTATTTGAAGGATACGAATCTTTACAGAAATTTTCAGGTTGAAAATCAAGACCTTGAGTCTCAGAGAGATTTGAATTTCTGCCCCAAGTTGTTCAGAGCCTGACTTTGGATGTGAAATTACTGAACAGGGCTGTCTTATATACCCATACAAATGGGTATGATTTGGGGTAGGTTTCCAAAAACTTGTCTGCACCTATTTTTTTTTGTAAATAAAACTACATTTTCTTATGGACTTCCATTTTAAAGTTAGTTTTCTATGAATGAAATTATGAGGTGGCAGTTTTCTTGAAAGACAGGAAACTTTTTGTGATGTAAATTACATAATGTAGTTAATCTACTTGGCAAGTATTATCAGTATTTTTTTTTTTTTTTTTGAGGCGGAGTCCCGCTCTGTCGCCCAGGCTGGAGTGCAGTGGCGCGATCGCGGCTCACTGCAAGCTCCGCCTCCCGGGTTTACGCCATTCTCCTGCCTCAGCCTCTCGAGTAGCTGGGACTACAGGTGCCCGCCACCACGCCCGGCTAGTTTTTTGTATTTTTTAGTAGAGACGTATTATCAGTATTTTAATGTCTCAAAGGAAAGCATGCTTTTACACCTAACTGAGTTATCTTTAAGCCAACCGATGTTTTCATGCTTCTTCTGCTCCTTGCCTTTCTGTGATCCCTAGATCTTGGAACACCCAACTATAAAGCACTCGTTAACTCTGTGCATAAGAATATTAAAGATTTAAAATACAGGCATCATCACTTCTCGGCCTTTTGGCTAAGATCAAGTGTAAAACACAGGCATCAAATGAGCATACTAGTTCATAATGCCTTACAATGCAGTTTAACAAATATTCTGACTAAGAATCACTTCTCAGTCATTCTAGAGCTCACTACTCAGAATTATATCCTGCACCTTGTCTACATTCTGATATATTTAGGACACATAATACCATGGTTACAACAAAGTATGTCAACAGAGTAAAGCAACTGTCACTTATCAGTATTGGCCTTAGGAAGGGGACAGAGTTCAAACACAATTCACTTGGTGGTTTCAGAAAATTGGTGGGCTGGATGGGTACATTTTCCTGGTGAAACACAGACAGGCAGAGGGGGACTTGCCAAAAGTCATCAGTCTGAAACCTCGCACTGCGAAGACTCCAGAGCTATGAAAGGGGCTGTCTGAAGATGAGACTAGTTGGGAGAAGAGCTGGCTACCTGTGGGATTTCACCTGCATTTAACTTCTCTAACAGAGGAATGTGCACAGACAGATTAATCTGTCAAGTCCTCGGCAGATATTTCAAAGGTATTAATTCTTTTGAACCTATTTTAAAATAAATAACTAAAATATACAAAGACCTTGCTCTGTCCTATCCTAGAAGTGAGGAAAATGTCAAGTGCTTTAGGGATCTGCTCATTCAATGAAAAATTTTAGGAAGATTTCTTATTTGACTCTTCCATTTCCCTGGGATACTGTGAATCTTTCCTAAAGCACATCTTTGCTTTAGAAGAAACAGAAATAGCAAAATAAGGAACTGGAATTTAAAATAAAACCTAAATCTTGCCGTGCTTAAGAAGAAATGTTTGGAGGAGAGCTTCTTTGTTTGGTGAGAATATTCATTCAGAATATTCATTCGCCACATAAATGTAACTTTAAAATTTTAATTTTATCATCATTAAAAATTAGTTCATCTGATTATATCAATAATTAAACATTTTCCATAAATTTCATTAACATTTAGATGATTCATTATTAAATATTTATATTTTTAATTATTGACCAAATAATTGTACATTTATTGAGAACTGTCTGGGCTAATGCCCTAAACCACACTATTGACTGAATTAAATCTCTAGGCTTGTGAGGTAAATTCTCAAGGCTAACATAGATAAGGTTCTTAAAACAGTGCCTGGTGCATCCTAAGTGCCCGATAAGCATTAGCTATCATAATAGTTACTATTTCCTTTGCCCAGGCTTAGAGGGATCAAGAATTTATCTAGTTTTTGCAGAACTAGAATTTCAGTCAGGTTCCCAGACATTAGAGTCTCCACTAAGGCAGTGTTCCATTAAAATTATATAGTTTCTCATTTTCAGGTTCTACCCTATCCCAGTCTATACATTTACCCATATCTCGCTTTCTCTCTCTGAGCTCAGGTGTGTTCAGGAGGTTTGAATTCCAGTCCTGACTCCTTGTTAACTGTGTAGTTAAGTCCACTAGCTCCTGGCCTCCCTTTGCCTTTGGTAAACAATCAAAGCAAATGATCTAAAGGCCACTTCTATACCAACCATTATGTAATTCTCCTCCTCCCTTCCCCTTTTGCTCCTCCTCCTTCTCCCTTTCTCAAATAGTATACATTGAGAGCCAAATAAGCAAGAGAGAATAAAAATGCGGACTTCAGTAAACCACTTAGCATCATATGTTAAGCAATTTTAGCCTGTGAAAAGCTTTTAGTTTCATGGCTTAGACAAATCATAAGGAAAAGAAGAACGCTTGAAGGAAGAATATGTACTTGAGAATTCAGTGATTTTGAGGCTTTATGGATATAGTCTCCCTGCTGAGAAAGTTGCTTTCTGAGAACGAAAGGAGAAAAACTCACCAGGCTCTCAACGGCTCCTTTATTTATCTGCTGTTTTTAGTTACGGACTTACTTATTTTAGATGAAGAGCTAATAATGAATGTTTTGTGTGCTCACGAATTTGAAATAATAATGGCACATTTTCTTTTAAAATTTCATGAGTGCAGTAAATAAGGTTAGGAAGATCCTTTTGCTCTACATTACAGTTATGTTTCTTTTTATATAGAGAACCAAGTTGAAGATATTTAGTATTGATCAGACAGAGAGGGAGAAATAGACTCTTAGTAACCTGGACAGAGTCCCAAACATCACTGAGCACTGTCTTAATATTTTTTAAGTAATTTAAATTGGAGAAGACAGTGACCGGTGGTTAGTCACAGAGGTTTGGGGACAGAACTGATATTAAATCCCATTTCATCTTGTTGAATGAGCTTGGGCAAGTCATTTAACTTCTGTGGGACTTAGTGTTTACATCTATTACATGAAGATAATTAAAGACATTTCAGAAGTTTATTCTAAGCGTCAAATGAGAAAATGCTTGTAAAGGGCTAGCCTCGACAGAGTATGCAATTGACACATGGTTGCTATTAGTATCAGAAATGCAGGAAAATGTAGACAATATCTGTTTCATCAAACATTTTCTCGGCCTCTTCACAACATTTGACAATTCCTCTTTTTTTATTTATTCATGATGTGCCATTGTCATTTTTCTCCTCCTGCTTCTCTACTCTCCTTCAGTCAGTATCAGTCAACCAATGCTCATTGAGCTCTTTTGATGTCGGCACTGAGAATATTAAGAGGGATAACTCTACTAGAGGAAGAACAAACACTCTGACTGTGATAAAGAAATTCTGGTGCTTTGATCAATGACAATCCAGGTCAGCTATCACCAAGGATGGACTGGTCAGTTCTCCCTGGGGGAAGGGATGGCAAAGGGCTTTGCCCTTGACCAGAGCATTGAAAGGTGGATCTGTGTTGTCTGGACGTATCAGGGCAGGTGGAGAAGACATGTGTCTCTTTTCAGCTAGTTTTTCCTCCCCAAGTGTGGTAAATATAAGTATTCCTTATAGTTTGGTCATCAGTGTGTTGGTCTTTCTACTCCCATCAATCATTTTCCTTATCTCCTTAGCATTCATGGAGTCTCAGGGAATTAATTACAACCTGGAGGGATGACTCGCTGATCCGTAGCTCCAGGTTTAACCTTTCTATAGAGCTTGACTTTTTGCACTCCTGTTAGTTATTACTTTTGGATTTCTTGCTGTCACCTTGGACTATTCATGTCTACACACAAACTCCCTCCTTCCCCACTTTCAGTGCCTAAGAGAAACCTGACTTCCTGACTTCCCTATTTGCAGTTGATGTCAGGACAATTCTCCCAGTTACCCTTGCTTGAAAATTCGGTGCTATCTGGAACATCTCTTTATCTATTTCCTGTCTTATAGTCTGCTCTTCAAAGTTTAATTTGGAGAGCAAATTACTTAACAATTAGCAGTTACTTAAGTTCTTTCAATTACTTAAAAAATAGCAATTTTTTAGTGCACACCATGGATTACTCTCCAGGTAATACAACAGTGAGTAATACGTAACTGGTCTCCATATTTATGGAACTTAAAATCTGGCTTGGGAGCCAAACAGAAAATAAAGGAGCATTGAAGTACACACTTAATTATACACTATGGTGGCTATCATGAAGAAATAAACACAGTGCCGTGATAGGGAATAAAGGGGATGGGGATTGTTACGGTCTGAATGAATGTGTCCTCCTCTCTCCCCACCCCACCCCATCAACTCACAGGTTAAAATCAAATCCCCAAAGTGTTGGCATTAAGAGGTAAGGCCTTTGGGAGGTAAATAGGTTAAAAGGGCTCTGCCCTCATGCATGAAATTAGTGCCCTTATAAAAAAAGGCTTGAAAGCTTTTTGCCCTTCTCCCATGTGAGGACATGACAAAAAGGCACCATCTATGGAGAATGAGTCTTCATTAAACACTGAATTTGCTCTCACCTTGATCTTGGACTTTCCAGCCTCTAGAACTGTGAGCAATAAATTCCTGTTGTTTGCAAATTACACAGTTTAGCATATTTTGTGATGGCAGCTCTAACAAACTAAAACAGAGATGATACTTGAGACGGGAAGTTAGGGAAGGCTGGACACACACAAAGGTCCTATGTATTCATATTGTAATTCTCTCATCTCTCTATCTTCCTTATCTCTGAAATCCATCTAGCTCACTAAAACCAAAATAAAGAAAAAAAAGTAAGCTTTGAAGACAAATCTGATTTCAAATTCCAGTTTTTCCATTAATTACCTGTTCAACCTAAGGCAAGTCACTTAACTTCTGAGTCTCAGTTTTCCCACCTACAAAATGAGGGTGGTATTTCTACTCACAATGAGGAATCTTTTGCAGACATTAGAAATAATGAATGCACATGCTATCTGATTACTTCAAGTGCTCACGAAGAGTAGCTATTGTTATTATTAATATTATTACTAATGTTATATAATTCTCTCATAAGACTTTGACCACAATTGACTAACTGATCCAATAAATACGACTGAGGACCTTCTAATCCTGTCAGAAACTAAGCTGGGTTTTGCAAAACAAGACAGAAGGACAATATTTGCTGGGGTGAGCCCAAATTTTATGGGCTTTTTGCCAAACAATTAGCATTCAAGAAAGAACAGATTCTAATTCAGCTCTCTCCTGTTAATCTTTTGATAAACAGTGACTAAACTCCAATGTTTAAGATACTGCATTTTGCCCAACTTAGAGTTTCCTAGGCTTTGTCTCAGATTATCTCCCTCCATAAATACTCTGCTATAATCCACGAGTTTAATAAACAGCTCTACCACATAGCCTTTATGATGCATACATTTTTTTCCACATCATTCCACCTGCCCCCTGAAGTTTTCATCAATGTTCTTCCCCAACCCTCAAGATATAACTGAAACTGAGCCTGCCCCTATATAAATATTTCTCTGTTCTTGTGAAGTTTTTGTAATACAAACAAAATTTCTTCCTCAGAATATTGGAAGGTGCATGCTTCCCAGTATACATGCATATTATATAAATATATACGTATTCAATTTGTGTCCAACACTTTTCTCCCTACATACCATTGGTACAGAACAGCTGCTTGCTGTTTGACAGCAAAATCTCTTATCAATATCCCTTAAATGCATTTGTTAGACTCTATACTTGATGATAACTTTGGACAGTGTGATGCTAACTTTCAAATGAGACACAAAGTATTAATAAATGTGTGCTGGAGATGTGGAGAGAAAAAGCAAGAGGAGCAGTAAAATAAAGGGAGCCAGAGAAATCCATTGGAAGAGGCATGGGCATCACTCAGAGGAGACTCTCCAGGCTCCTGTTGCAGTTCGAGACTCTTTCTAAGGCACTCAGTTACATTTTCTTACACAAGAAGACTGTGATGTGAGTGGTTCATTGGATTTGAATGGTGAATGTGGTAAAGATGGAGAAGAGATGACTGGAATGAAGGCAAGTACTAAGACACTTTGATCTATTTACTTGGCAAAATAATGACATCTTTACTCCTGGTAACATTTTCTTGATAGAGATATTGCCTTCCTATAGAATTCACTTTTTGTGTGTAAAGTTCTATGAGTTTTGAAAAATGCACATGGTTGTATAACCAGCAACCGAATCAAGATATAAAAGAGTTTCATCACCTTCCTCAAATCCCTCCTTCTCTTTGTAATTAAATATATCCTAAGTCCCAGCCCCTGGCAACAACTGATATGATTTCTTTCCTTTCCTTTTTTTTTTTTCTGTAGAAGGTGAATAAAGAAAATTGCAAAATTTTATTGGTGCATTGAAAAGAGGACATGAGTAAGTGAAAATTGTGACATACGAAGGGAAAAAATGGTGACATATGAAGAGATAAAAGACCATAGTTTGGCTTTATTCCAATTTTTTGATCTGATCTATATCCCTAGACAATATTACAGCTTCATTCTAATTTATTCATTTGATTTGTATCCCTAAAATGTTGCCTTTTCTAAAATGTTATGCAGATGGAGTCGTAGAATATGTAGCCTTTTATGACCTGTTTCTTTCTCTTGGCATAATGAGTTTGAGATTCATCTCTATTACCATGTGCATGAGTAGTGTTTGCTTTCTTTTGTTGCTGAGCAGCGCTCCATTCTATGGAGATACACAGAGTTATTTTTAAAGCCATTCACTAGCCAAAAGAAATTTGGGTTGTTTCAGTTTGGGGCAAATATAAATAAAGTTGCTATAAACATTTGCCTACAGGTTTATGTTTAAATTGAAGGTTTTGCTTTTCTCGGGTAAGTACCCAAGAATGAAACTACTAAGTCATATGGTAACTTTATAAGAAACTGAAAAAATGTCCTTTAAAGTGGGTTTACCATTTTCCATTTCCACCAGCAAGGTATGAGAGTCCAACTTGTCCCGTATCCTTGTCAGTACTCAGTGTTGTCCATTTTTGCTTTTAAATTTATTTTAGTAATTCTAACAGGTGCATGGTGGTATTTCTTTGTGGTTTGTTTTCCTTTCCATTTTAAGATATCTTTTTTCTTTTCAAGATACTTTTAAAATAAAAATTAAGCCTGGATTCCATATTGGCTCATATCATATTCAAAAGTATTAATTAGACTCTATATTTAATGTTAGCTTTGGAATGCTATTATGAAACAAGGATAATGCCATCCATATTAAGTTTTCATACGTCTTTCAATCAACTACTTGTTGAGCACCTGCTCTCTGTACTAGGCACTGTTTAATTGGAGCACTGGTGAACAAAACAAGAATGACAACAACAACAAAAAACCATTTTCCTTTTCATTCTGTTGTAGGAGGACACATCATAATCGCATAAATTATAAATCAGCATATATGTCAGATAATGAAAACTACTATGAAAGTAAATAAAGCCAGACAAAGGGATAAGGAAATAAGGGATGCTATTTGGAAAGTATGTCTTGGCAGGCCTTTCTAAGGATGACATAGAGTAGAGATCTGAATGAAGTGAGAAGCCAGCCACACTCCCATCTGAGGGCAGAGCAGCCTCCCAGGCAGAGATTACCAGGGACAGCAAAGGTTCATAGAAGGAGTATGCATGGTGTGTTTGAAGGATAGTAAATGTCTGGTGCAGAATGAGTGGTGGAGGAAGTGATGGGAAATTTAGGTTCCCAGTAGTGGGAAAGAATCTTTTATCCTTCAATGAAAAGAAATTCATTGCTGAGCTGGGCCAGATGCTCTCTAATGTTTTGAAGCACTGTAAAAGTCTACAAAACTTTTTTAGTATAATTTTGCAAAGTTTAGTCACTGGCTTAATTAATGCTTAATTGCTGACTTAAATATTTTATAATAGTTAAAAAGCCTAGTACACACACACACACACACACACACACTCATGCTGGACTAGAATTCAGGAGGTTTCATTTAATTTTATACATTTAATTTATGCTGATCTAGCTTATGCCATAGCAAACTTTCTGAGAATTCTATAGTCTTTTGTTTTCCACTCTGGAATAGAAATACTTTCCCATTATTTCACCGGGCAACTGTGTAATGCCTATTTAAAGCACACTGAACTACTAAGAAGAAACAATAAAAGAAAACTGAAATAAAATTATTGCATGGAAGAAAAAAATTGGCATCAGAAACTCAGTGAGTTAGTTTCCATTTCTCAGAAGGTTTAATTAAATATTAGGATAACATTTTTCTCTTAACGATGATTTTATTGGATGACTGCCTGAGTCCTTGTGCATTAGCCTCCTTTGACAAAAAGGAGAAATGGTTTCCAAAGTATGAATATCATTGTTTTATTATTCATACAACATATTCTATAATTCTGTTTGGTTGGATGTAAAGTATTCATGCATTCTACCATTGACACCTAATAAAATTTAGAAATTTTGTAACTGGTTATTTTTAAAGTATCGTAAAATAATGGCGTTCTTTTAGCTCTTGGAACAAAATGATTCTCTGTTATCAAGGAGAATTTACCAGATCAAAGGTATGATTTGTTGGAAGAGTTGGAAAGGAAACGGTTATTAGTGAGCCTACCATTCATTCTCTCCCTTTACTGTAAAGGTGGGTAGGAGGGAAGACTACCAGAGAAGAGAAAAGGTAAAATTGTCATCTCATGATAAACATACAAATGAATGACCTTCAGATAAACTAATTGTGTTTTTCTAGTAGGAGAGTCCTTATCTATGAAATGCTTTCTGCAATACATACCTGGTCTAAGTTTGTTTCTGATAAATAAATATGGATTACACTATTTTATGGAGCATTTATCTCTGACAAATATCACATAAGGATGCAATTTGAGCACAAAATGGAGATGCTTTATGAACAAAAGCCCCCCTTTCTTTGAAATTTATATCCCCGTATATGTAACTTAGAGACTTTGTATGTTATCCTGGGCCAGGATGCATCCTAAGATGGCAAGAAATGACCTGCATGGCTTCTGTACAGTCTCAGATATCTCTCTATTTTTCTTGTGCCACTCAATTACTGGTATTCTGGGTGCTACACTGTATCTTAATGTTGTCAAAAGAATAAGAGTACAGAGGAGGAGTTAGAGCTTGGTAACTGATGAGGACTGAAAAAGAAGTATCCAGCCACACTACCTCTGTCATATCACACAGATGTCAGCTGGCTGAAGAAGGCTTTGAAAGTTGATCAGAGCTTTATCCACATGAATGCAGTAACTGAGTTTGAGTCTCAAGTATAAAATGCAAGAGTTACAAAAACAGATACACTCAGGAAATGCAAATATAGTATAATTTATGAATGATCAGCAATGGTTTAAGCAGAATCAAGTTAGACACATAAATAGAGGACAGCTGATTAATTGTTATTTAGAGTCAGCATAATGCTATAATACTTATACTATCAGTGAAGGGAATGTGATTTTAATGCTAAGAGAAGAAAAATATAGGAAGAAACACACATGTAGGAAAATATATGAAGTGCATGAAAGCCTTCCATGGACTTTGGATTATTTTGTGTTGGTATGCAAAGTATAGGTAGTGCAGAATTTGCCACTAGACAAAGGGACAATGAATTTGATGGCCATGTATCTCTTGAGTATTGGTGCATGCCTTTGGACTGTGGCAATTAAAATATAAGTAACATGGCTGGCTGCAGTGACTCCTGTCTGTAATCTCAGCACTTTGAGAGGCTGAGGCAGGAGGATGACTTAAGGCCAGGAGTTCAAGACCTACATGGGCAATATTGTGAAACCCTGTCTCTACAAAATAATAAAACCAAAAAATTAGCCAGGCATGGTGCCTTGCACCTATAGTCTGAGCTACTCAGGAGGCTGAAGTGGGAGGATCACTTGAGCCCAGGAGTTCGAGGCCACAGTAAGCCATGATCACACTACTGCACTCCAGGCTGGGTGACAAAGCAAGACAAAATAAAATGATAAAATAAAGTAAAAAAGGGATAGTTCTCTTTTCTCTGACTCTTCTCTTCTTGGGCAAAAGCTACAAGAAACAACTGCATGCAGATGGGCCCATAATCTGTGAAGGGATACAAATGTTTCTTGGATGCTTTCCATCCTGGAGAGTATGAGCCCTGATACGAGTCTTTCAGAGTGAGTTCCCTTCTCAAGAGGCAGAGATGTGCCTAGTGAATGTAAAGGGCTCACTGTACAGGATCATGAGTCACAAGGTCCCTTGTAGAGACGTGCTCCAATTTATCTGAGCCATGTTATTCCTTCCCACTTTGACACTGGCAGGACTGAAAACTGGCACTTTTTTTGTTTGTTTGTTTGTTTTGTTTTTGTTTTTTTTTTTTTGAGGCGGAGTCTCGCTCCGTCGCCCGGACTGGAGTGCAGTGGCCGGATCTCAGCTCACTGCAAGCTCCGCCTCCCGGGTTTACGCCATTCTCCTGCCTCAGCCTCCCGAGTAGCTGGGACTACAGGCGCCCGCCACCTCGCCAGGCTAGTTTTGTATTTTAGTAGAGACGGGGTTTCACTGTGTTAGCCAGGATGGTCTCGATCTCCTGACCTTGTGATCCGCCCGTCTCGGCCTCCCAAAGTGCTGGGATTACAGGCTTGGGCCACCGCGCCCGGCCGAAAACTGGCACTTTAATCAGAAGGGTGAGTCTGGCACGATATGAAAAAGATGGATGCTATGAGGACACGTGGGGAATGTAGTGTGTACCTCAGGCTACTGTGCTGGGAACTTTTCTTACAGGAGGGACTGAAAGAAAACAGGGGAGGCCTTGAGGCCAGTGATAGGGAGCAGGCTGGCTAGTCTTTTTTTAAGTACCCAAAGATAGAAAGGAGAATTTTTAATGCCAGATTAGACATATTCAATGTCAACCCGTTGTATTTCTGGAGAGATATTTAATACATAAAATACAGAAGGCTTGGGGTAATGACCACAGAAATTCAGAAAAACAGATCACTTACCTAGTTCCAGCAGTACAGCATTAGCCTCAACTCCACAAAGTGTTCTAAGCTATTTTAAGTTTTCAGAGTCCTCCTTTTTGATCTTTTTTTTTTTTTTTTTTTTA
>NW_016807134.1:575683-590819 GCF_001698545.2 Rhinopithecus bieti | reverse complement strand
TTTAAGGAAAAAAGTAAAAGCATGCAGGTTCCTTCCAGGGGCTCTTCACACACAGTGAAAAGGATGCTCAAGGAACTGAGCTGTAGAGAACAGAACAAGGCTGGCATGTTGGACTGTCACCACTGTATAGAAAAAATTGCTGGAGGCAACGAGAAATGGGTAGATTTCAGAGTCCGGAAGAGAAGTCCTCAAACAGACTGACTTCAGAATAAGAAACTGAATTGTATTCAAACTGCAAAACAAGCCATAACTGATAGCTTAAAATTTTCCCACCTAGGGTCACCACATTGATACTTTCCAGAGGATGAGCTCTCCATGCAACACAGGCAGCCCCACCTCTCGGTTTCTGTGTGGACCTGGTTGCCTTTAAGGCGAGGGAAGCCGTTCTTGACCTGCTTTTGCTGAAGGAAGAGCAAATGAGCCCTTAATCAAAGCTTTTATTACTTGCATTCTGCCCTCAGTACAACCCTGATGTTGATGTGGCTCGGGGCATACAGAAGTTTCCCTAGATGGTGAATGAAACTGCCTCCAGAGGAAATGTGGCTGGCTCTTTCGATGCAACTGGGCTGAATCAAAACTCATGGCTTCTTCTCCTCTCTGTCTCCCAGTGTCCCCTTAGCAGTGGTCTTGGATGTACCACCACTCATAAATATCTTAGCCTAAGTAGTCATTCTCCTGTTCAGCCCTTACGGTCAAAGAGTCCTTCTGATCTTGACTGCCAAATGGATCTCACCCAGGTTTCTTTTTCTCTCCATCCACTACCCCATACACTGGTTTCACCTCCCCTCCCCTCCGCTATCCCCATCCCCACCCAGTATTCCCCTCCTGGCAGCCCAGATTGCAAGCTATCTTTGTTTTGAGGAATTCTCTTGAAAACGATCATATTAGCTTTCTTTAAATGCCGCTTTTAGTAGGATAATTCTCTATTTCTTGTCTTAAAAATATCCCTGTTTCTTCAATGCTTCTGATTACTCTTGCAGAATAGTGATAAAACAGGACATGTAACTGTTTTGCAAAAATTGGCTAGGCCATTCTCTGGTGTCAGAAACCAGCCTGAAGACCACTGACAGGCTGCTAGATCAGAAGAGAGTGTTTGAGACTTTAGAGTGGTTTATACTCCAGGGGGAAATTCTTGTGTCTTCCTTCTATAGTGATGTGAATAAGCTCAATAATGCTGATTTTTCTTTAATTTTATTTACTTATTCGTAAGGTCCTTGATTATTTGAGAGAAACAACTTCCACAAATACAGAATGTTATGTCTATTTTCCATCATGTGAATATCTAGCTTTGAAACACAGTGAAAGTACTTCGTAGCTTCTCAGAAGTATTATTGGGGCTCTTGTCCAATAGCAATAAAATTCTGACTAATAAAAATGTCTCCAGAGATATGGCTCAGACTGTGAAAAAGCCTTCCGATTTGTATGCCTGTGCCTGAACACATTAATTAAATTGCTTTCGTTAATTACATCTTATCAAAAAGATATGTGCTTAGATGAAAGTGTATTTTGCAGAATAAAATGAAACATCCAGGGACACCCATTCTGTCATTCTTCAGATATATCTTTGCCACTGTTGACAGCAAATTTAAGTCAGTTTAAAGGGGTGGGGGGGGGACCATGGCCAAGAACGCTCTTGAAACTTCAAAAAGCTGTTCAGATGTCATATTAAGATCAAACTCTGCCTCTGGGAACCTGAAGTGTTTTCAGTCTGCCGCCTTTGATAAGTCCAAGTTTAAGGCGGATTTAATTAACATGCCATGAAAAGAGAAGGATATTTCAGGTGTTGATTTTCTCCGACAAGTTTTCCTCATAAGAATCCTATTCAGAGACTTGGTTCCACTATATCCCAAATAGCAAACCTTCAGTCTAAGTAAAGCATAGATTGAAAATGCCAGCTGTTGTGGAAATATTACATTGAATATAATGCTTTCAGAGGAAAGGGAAATCTAACAGATATTCAATATAATGGAGACACATTGCATGCTACATTTACATCTGTTTTAAAATTTCATTTAAATAAAGATTTCCCTTATCTAAAAGATTATTTATTTAGAATGAACTAATATTCATTGAGCATCAACTATGTGCCAAGGGGTACACAAATCTTTTTGTATGTAAGTATCACACTAACCTTAGAGAATCTGAGTCAGACAGGTTACATCATCGGCCTAAGCACATACAGTAAGAAGAGAAACCCGGTATCTAATTCAGGTCTCTCAATTCCAAGTCCAGGTTTGATACACAACATCCCACTGCTGCCCTGGAGATAACAGTTTTTTATTTATTATAAAGAGACTAGGAAGAATTTTTACCTAGTTTTAAATAAATATAAAAGAATGACACTTATAATCATTTAGCTTGTTTAGTGTAAAATCCCTAAGATTCGGTTTAGCAATGGTGGTTGTATTTGTCTTATAAGGAGGAGTGGTTGGGCTGAGCACGGTGGCTCATGCCTGTAATCCCAGCACTTTGGGAGGCTGAGGTGGGAGGCCTGTTTGAGGTCAGGAGTTCGAGACCAACATGGTGAAACCACATCTCTACTAAAAATACAAAAAGAATTAGCTGGGTGTCATGGCGTACACCTGTAATCCCAGTAACTTGGGAGGCTGAGGCAGGAGAAACGCTTGAACCCAGGAAGTGGAGGTTGCAGTGAGCTGAGATCACGCCATGGCACACCAGCCTGGTGTTGATATGCCTCAACAACAACAACAACAACAACAAAGAAGGAGTGGTTGTATGAGATGGGGCATCAGGCAATGCTTCTGTTAAATACAATTCAAGGGATTCTAGGGGGAGAACTTTAGGGCTTCCTACCCAGTAGCTCTTTTCCATTTTTTCTTGTAGTATTTTGTAATTATATCATTTTAAATGCATTATTGTGGGAAATCATGTTGCATACGTTAAAACAGCCCTGTGTCTCGGTGCACATTAATTAGGGTGACATAGAGGTTAGCTCACGTTCCAACTTGGATGGATTGAAAGTGTTTGTTTAGAGCTTTGTAATAAGTAGAATTCTGAGGTTGTGTCCAGGTTCAACGGGCTCAATGATCAATGCCAGTTAAGGGAGAGGATAATAGTAGTAGCAAACATAATTTATTTGTCACCACCCCATTAAGCAATCACTAAAACCTCAGTGTGAATTTATCTAACTTGCCTAGATCTTAGAAAAGAGAGAGGGAGAGAAAAGATAATTCCGAAGCCAGAGATGGGATGACCATATAAGTTATTTTGCATACCAAAGCACTTATGAGAGCAAACGGGGGTCTATTAACAAAACACGAGGACAATCTATGAAAACTGTCACTGTATGGTATGGTCATCTTAGCTCTGGGGAAAGGCCATCTCTCACTACCAGAAACATATATTGAGGAGTTCCTCCTTCGAATAAGCACACCAAAGTCTCATTCCTGATGCTATGGCTTTTTCAGAGCTGCAGCTTCCAGGGATCATATTTCTCTAATACTACAGAGGAAATTTGAGGAACACAAGCAATTGTGTCTGGGTAGGATTCCTGAAACCCTTAGAGATTTATTATGAAACATATGAGAAAAATTCAGTCAATTTGCAATTTTTTCGGAGGCTGATTATCCAACTAATGCATTATCTTGTGGACCCTTGTTTTATTTCTTCCACCAGTTAATTTAGCAATATGTCAGTTCTGATAAAAAGATTTGGTGAGGAAAAAGATGACATGATTACATGAAATGAGTTTGAGGAATTACCAATAGATTTCAATTATCCATGGTACTCTCAGTGAAGGCTGATGGACTGTGAAGAGTGGTGATTTATCAGGACAGCCTTGCTGCTTCTCAGATGTAACTGTCCTTGCTCTTTTCGCCTTTTTTGTACAGGACATACATTGCATGGGCATTTAACACATGGACCTTCACTTTCCCTGTTCTGTAATCTGTGATTAACAAGATTTTAAAGAATTAGCTTGCAGTATTATTTAATAATAAAATAATTAATAATGGCATAAAACCATTCAATATTAAATGACTTTTTATTGGGTGCTTTTGTTCTGGATACAAAGAAGAAGAAAACATTGGTGAACTACTCTTTTGAAGAGAAGGTAAGCAATGAGAACCCCACAGTGTTCGACATGTGGCATATACAGTTACTAAACTGTCTTTTAAATGCAATTTTTATGTAAGCTTGACAGAATATTTGAAATGAAAGAAATGTGCTATAAATATTAAAAAACATATTACCAGGAAAGGTACTGACTTCTTCATTAATTTGTAGCAGCCCTTTCCAAGTTTGGGTGTATATTCTCTTTCGCAATTCAAATCTTGATCATCCTTCTGAGTACTTTCTGCTGAACTTGCTGATGTCTATTGCAAATCTAAGGATGATCTTGGCTCTTAGCTTTTAATGAAAACAAAACCTGTTTTTCACTGATTTACATAGGCACATCTCAGAGATATTGTGGATTCAGTCGCAGACCCCCACAACAGAGCAAATGTCACAATAAAGGGACTCACAAAACTTTTGGTTTCCCAATGCATATAAAAGTTATATCTATATTATACTATAGTCTATTAAGTGTGAAACAGCATTATAACCAAAAAAGTATGTAGCTTAATTAAAAATACTTTGTAGCTAAAAAAATGCTAGCAATTATTTGAGCCTTCAGTGAGTTGTAATTCTTTTGCTGGTGAACAAAAGAATTTGCTGTTCTCCTCCAGGTTGATGGCTACTAATTGATCAAGGTGGTGGACACTGAAGGTTACCTTACAGTAGCTGTTGCAATTTCTTAAAATAAGACAACAATGAATGTTGCCACATTGATGAACTCTGTGTTCACCAAAGACTTCTCTGGAGCATGCAGTGCTTGCTATTCAATAGCATTTTACCCACAGGAGAACTTTCGAAATTGGAGTTAGTCCTCTCAAAATCTGCTGCTGTGTTATCAATTAAGTTTATGTAATATTCTGAATCTTTTGTTGTCGTTTCAAAAACTTTCACAGCATCTTCCCCAGGAGTAGAGTCCATATCAAGAAACTACTGTATTTCCATAGGAAGTAATTCCTCATTCCTTCAAGATTTATCAGAAGATTGCAGCAATTCAGTCGTTCTTCAGGCTCTACTTCCAATTCTAGTTTTCTTGTTATTTCAACTACGTGTATTGAACCCTTCAGTCATTCGTGAGAGTTGGGATCGACTTTCAAACTCATGTTTATGTTAATATTTTGACATTCTCCCATGAATCATAAATGTTCTTAATAGCATCTAGAATGGTAAATTCTTTCTAGAAGACTTTCTATCTACTTTGCCCAGATCCATCAAAGGAATTATTATCTATGACAGTTGTAGCCTTATTAAATGCAGTTCTTAAACATTAACACTTGAAAATCAAAATTACTCCTTGATTCATGGGCTGCAGAATGGGTTGTGTTAGCAGGCATGAAAACATTATTAATTTCCATGTATGTCTCCACCAGAGATCTCAAGTGACCAGATTCGTTGTCAATGAACAGTAATATATTTTGATAGGAATCTTCTTTTTTTTCTGAGCAGAAGGCTTTAACAGGGGGCTTAAAATATTCAGTAAACCATGCTGTAAACAGATGTGCTGTAATCTAGGCTTTGCTGTTCCATTTATAGAACCCAGGTAGTAGATTTAGCATAATACATAGGGGCCCTAGGATTTTTGGAATAGTAAATGAGCATTGGCCATCACTTAAAGTTACCGACTTCATTAGCCTCTAATAAGATGGCTTTTCCTTGGAGCAGTCGGAGCACACACATTTATTGATTAAGTTCATCATCTTATTTGGGTGCAGTTCATGGCTTCCAAAACAATTACCATAGTAACGTTGAAGACCACTGGTAACAGATCACCACAACAGATATAATAATGAAAAGTTTGAAATACTGAGAGAATTACCAAAATGTGACACAGCGTCACTAAGTGAGCATGTTCTGTTGGAAAAGTGGCACCAATGGACTTGCTGGATGCAGGATTGACACAAACCTTCATTTTGTAAAAGATGCAGTACCTGCTAAGTCCAATAATGTGAAGTAGAGTAAAATAAGGCATGTCTGTTGTTATCTTGCATAATAGTTTAACTTATGAATTATTATTTGACTTTTTACAAGAGAAACCAGTATTATATCCCAAACCATGCTGTGAATTCATTAAGGATGAGGGTCATTTATGATCTATCTTTGTATTTCTCTCCAAGATCTAACAGAGTTTTGAATGTATTTAGGTTGGGCCATACAAAATTGCCTATATTTGATCATTTGTGATCTGTAGAAAAGACAATTTAATATGTTAAATTTCCCAATAGTTATTCTAGAAATAATTGTGAAATGAGTCAGATTATGTTAAAATTTTACATTCTTATTTGTAAATGTATACATTGATGTATACATTACACGTTTATACATATGTATACACACGCAAAATATATATGCTAATGAAGTCATTTAGAATTAAAGATTAGCTTTAGTTTTATTTTATTTTATTTTTTTTTGAGACAGACTGTTGCTCTGCAGCCCAGGCTGGAGTGCAGTGGCGTGATCTTGGCTCACTGCAACCTCTGCCTCCCGGGTTCAAGCAATTCTCTTGTCTCAGCCTCCCGAGTAGCTGGGACTATAGTCACCTGCCACCACACCCAGCTAACTTTTGTATTTTAATAGAGTCGGGGTTTCACCATATTGCTGAGGCTGGTCTCGATTTCCTGACCTCAGGTGATCCACCCACCTCGGACTCCCAAAGTGCTGGGATTACAGGCGTGAGCCACCGCGCCCAGCACCAGTTTTAATTTTTTGAGTAGACATCGAAGCCCAAACAAACCTTTCAGTTCAGTAGCTTCTAGATGGGATTTTTTTTTTTTTTAAAGAAATAAATGTGACCACCTCTTTTCCAGGGAAATAACTGTAGCTGAGATAACAGATCATAAATCCCTAACTCTCTAGGAATGGTAATACCTGTACGGAATTATTTTCTGTGACTGTATGCTTGCTGATAATATTCTTCTGTAGAGTAATATTAGTGATAGAGATCTTTATTTTGAGTGCATGAAGTGTGCCAGGGACTGCTGTAAACATTTCACATCTATTAATTCATTGAGTCCTCGCTTTAATCTTGTAAAATAGATAATACTATTTTCTTCATTTTTCACATGAGGAAATTGAGACATGAAGTAAAGTCATTTGCTCAAGATCACACAAGTAATGATGCAACTGGCTGTTAAATTCAGGCAGTCTGGATTCAATTCTTTTAAATACCACGCAACCTTGTATCGGTAAACATATATGTATTTTAAAAAATTAGAATAAGCTAAAAGTTATTTAGCCCTGTAAAAGGTACAGATTATGATGAAGCATTTATAATTTGGAGTTACAGAGTTCAACAGAGTATACCTAAGGCTTGGAGACCTCTTTTATAAATCGATTTATAAACTATTAGCTCTTTTATGAATAACTTGAAATCATTTTGAATTACAGTGCATTAGTTTCCTTCATCAAAAAGTGGAATTTATAGCACCAATACCTTTGCAGGAATTTATAAGAGGAGAAAGAATAATAGATCATACAACATGTGCTAATAAGAATCCTTAATTAATTAGAAAGTTTTTCACATTTGGTTATGAATGAATGTATGGAAATACTTTTGTAAAATTATGTTTAATGCTACCTTTCTGTTATAAGTATATTTTTAGTACAGATATTTGTTCATTTCTCTAATACTTGAAAACTAAAAACTTATACAAAAGTCACAAAGCAGAGAATTATTAATGCTGCTTAACTGGGTATATATATGCATGTATATAATGTATATTACATATATACACAATACATACACATAAACTATATGCTTAGTAACAGAATTTGTGTTAATTTACATCTATAACTTTTTTATAATTTAATATTTTTGCAATAAATGAAATAACTCAGTGTGATTGCTTCTGAATTGGGATGAGAAGAAACATATACTACCCTGGAATTCAGCATCAAATAGTGACAAAAGCATTAGATGGGGAACTAGGATTGTGGGCATTTTACTTCAAGTTGTGGGGCCTTAGTGCTGATTGGCTGGAAAAATGAGGTCGTCAGATTCTATGATTTTATGTTGTTCAAGGGTTCTTGCAAGTATCTTAGAGCATAATTTTTTTTTATCAGCTCTTAAGTCTATGTTCTAGAAAATACAATTCTGTTTTTCTTAGTAAAAGAATCCCAGCATACCCTTTGTTTTATGGAAATATCGAAAGCAAAACAGCCCTAACATTTTCTTAGATAAAGATTTGGTAACTTAATATAATATGTTGACTCGTTCAAAACCCATGAACATTTTTCTGAAAGGAGATGCAAGAAACTGTCATTCATGGCCAAGTTTAAGAAGGAGTACTGGAGAAAAGTCTTGGGTTGAGGTAGTATGGCAGTGGAGGCTTATAATTTTCTATGCCTGAATTTTCTCATCATTTCCATAAATTAAAAATTTAATGTTATCAAGGCTTACTTGGGAAAACTGTGGATCATTTTGTTGTTTGTTTTTATTGTTGTTCCTACTTTAGGAAGAGAGCTTAAAATTTCCAATTAAATGAGTGTTCAAGTTCAACAGTCAAGAACAAAGTGGCATAAGCCAAAGTTACCTTCTTGCAGGCAGTGATGGAGTTCCCCGAGCCGCCTCCTGAGCTGCCACAGCCTCTGCCCTGCTGCGGTCCCAAAATGTCATACATCCGTGATGACTCCAAGTTGCTGTTTGTGACCCAAAACACAAAAACACATTCCAGTGAGTCATCTCTATATTTAGAAATAAAGAATAAATCACAATGTGGTGTATCAAAAATCATCTTTTCAGATTGCATTAAACACTGCAAATCCCATTGCTGAAATGGATATTTCTTTGTTGCATACATTTTATAATTGGTGGAACCACTATAGATGATCCTACTGTGACTGTAAAACTGCAACCCAATGCCTTCCACAGTGCTTTGAAGGGCATAATTGCATCTGTCTGACTACTAGCCTTGTTAGCATCTTTTTTAAGCAAGCGGTTATAAAACCCAAATACATTTTTCTCAATTGTCACATTAATCCAGCTCTGAAAACACCAACACATAACAAATACTCATTTTATTTTTTAAAGTGGAGGTAAAATATAATTTTAATTTGGACTCAGTATAGTGCCATTAAAAAAAAAGTGTGAACTTTAGAAAATGCAAGTAATCTCTTTATCATCTCTGTGGCTGGAGATAGCTCCTCAAATTCTTTATCTCCAAAGTATAGACCTACATCCCCTGTCTCCTTGCCAGCTCTGTCAAATCTTGATGGGCTTGACTACACACAGAGTTGTATTAACATTTTTAAAATATTTAAAATTGGCTGAGCACAGTGGCTCACGCCTGTAATCCCAGCACTTTGGGAAGCTGAGGCAGGCGGATCATTTGAGCTGTCAGGAGTTTGAGATCTGCCTGGCCAACACAGTGAAACCCTGTTGCTACTAAAAATACAAAAAAATTAGCCAGGCGTGGTGGCATGTGCCTGTAATCCCAGCTATTCAGGAGGCTGAGGTATGAGAATTGTTTGAACTTGGGTGGCGGAGCTCTCTGTGAGCTGAGATCATGCTACTGCACTCCAGCCTGAGTGACAGAGTGAGACCCTGTCTCAAAGCAAAACAAAACAAAACAAAACAAAACAATGCTGGGTGTGGTGGCTCACACCTGTAATCCCAGAACTTTGGGAGGCTGAGGTGGGTGGATTGCCTGAGCTCAGGAGTTTGAGACCAACCTGGGCAACACGGTGAAGCCCCCATCTCTCTTAAAATACAAAAAATTAGCCGGGCTTGGTGGCGCACACCTGTAGTCCCAGCTACTTGGGAGGCTGAGGCAGGAGAAGAGCTTGAACCCAGGAGGTGGAGGTTGCAGTGAGCCAAGATGGTGCCACTGTACTCCAGCCTGGGCAAGAGAGTGAGACTCTGTCTCAAAAAACAAAAAACAAACAACAAACAAACAAACAAAATAAATAAATAAAAAATAAAAAAATAAAAGAATTGCTTTTATGTTTTCAAGATGTGATAAAATGAAAATTCTTATCAAAATTTTTTAATAATATGACTAGAAACTCAAAATTGAACCTCATTTAAATATAAAACTCTCTAAATGTTATATGCATTTCTAAATATTTTCTTCTAAAATATAATAATTTGGACTTTTAAAATGTACTGATAGCTTAAGTCTATATGTTTAATTTTGTTGTTGTCCACACAGAACAATGTACAATTCATTAACATATACTTTTGGAATACGATCTGATAGTTCTGTATAAAATTTTCAGTGCAAAAGGTAGATGTTTTCTCTTAAAACAAGTGCCAAATAAAAGATCAGTTAAACAAACAATTTATTTCTAACTAACCTATAACTCTCATATCTCAAGCACTAAATTAATCAATTTTCAATTAGCCATAAGTCAAACAGGGCATTAGTGTAGCCTTTTGGCATTTCCATTATTATGGAATGACATTTTAAAAAATGACTACTGACTGTGCTGTGTAACAAATCATAGATTCAGGCAAAATCTGCACAGAGTAATTAAAATAAAATCTGTTTTGTTAGAATTTTTTATATATTACTTTTTGAGCAATTGTCACTTGAGGGCTAGAGTGAACCTAATGTACGTGAAAGGATAACATCCATATTATCTTTGCTTAGCTGAGGAAAGATAAAAAAAGGAAGGAAGGAAAGAAAGAAGTGAGGAAGGAAGGAAAGAAAAAGAGAAAGAAAGAAGATAAAAAGGAAGGAAGGAAGGAAGAGAAAGAAAGAAAGAGAGGGAGGGAGGGAGAAAAGGAAGGAAGAGAAAGGAAGGAAGGCAGGAGGGAGGGAGAAAGACAGAAGGAAGGAGGGAGGGAGAGAGAAAAAAGAAGGAAGAAAGGAAGGAAGGAAAGAAGGAAGGAAGGGAAGGAGGGAGGGAAGGAGGAAGGGAGAAAGGGAAGAAGGAAGGAAGGAAAGAAAGAAAGAAAGAAGGAAAGAAAGAGAGGAAGAAAGCAAGAAAAAGAAATTAGCTACATTTCCTGGCTGCCAATCTCGACCTATTCTGCCACATAGCCTTTCTGAGTCTTAGTCTCATCATTTATAAATGACATGTTTGGACTAAAGTCTGTGGTCCCCTCACAGCTCTGGAAGTCACCTGGCAAAATATCAGAGATGACCTAGTTTTCAGCCCCTGTCTTTACAGGTTTCCTACAGTGTGGGCCTATAACTTTTTAGGCTGCCATTTACTTCAAACCCAAGCCTGGACATCTCTCTGAATGCTTTCTTGTCCACAGGACAGTTTGGCTTTTACCAAAAGGCCAAACGGCTATTACTGTTAGGGTCCAAATAGTTTACATGTGGAAGATAAGGCCATGCACCAAGCTAATTTTGATCTATAAAAACTTGACTTCTAAGTCAAGTTATATGACTCCTTCTAGGAGCCAGCCAAGGCCCTGTGTACAGTTCAGGGAGACAGGACATAGGGTCCCACAGCTCTGTGTCCTATTGCTACTGTGTCCTCCAGGCAGCTTTGATGGGCTAGTAGATCTATTCCATGTAGGCCATCCCTAGACTTACTGCCAGTGCTAAGACATCTCCTGTGATTTTTAGAGGCTAGAGACGGCAGGAGTAGGAAATGGGCAAAGTGAGAAGTAAGGCTGGCACAGACCTCAGGCTGCTCCTTCCAGATATGAAACATTGTAGAAAGATCACTTTGAGTCCGGGCGCAGAGGCTCACACCTGTAATTCCAGCACTTTGGGAGGCCGAGGCGGGCAGATCACCTGAGATCAGGAGTTCAAGACCAGCCTGACCAACATGGAGAAACCCGTCTCTACTAAAAATACAAAATTAGCTGGGCATGGTGGTGTATGCCTGTAATCCCAGCTACTCAGGAGGCTGAGGCAGGAGAATCGCTTCAATCTGGGAGGCAGAGGTTGTGATGGGCCGAGATCGCGCCATTGCTCTCCAGCCTGGGCAACAAGAGCAAAACTCCGTCTCAAAAACAAAAAACAAAACAAAACAAAACAAACAAACAAAAAACAAAAAAGCACTTCAACAGCCTCTGGTTACTCTGGAAGGAAATCACATCTAACTTGGGCAGAGATAGTTAGGTCCAAATTTGGGGTAATGTAAAAATAGAGAAAACTAAAAGGTCAGCCTTGAAAATTACATATTTGCCCATAAAGCACTTTTATTTATAGCTTTAGATAGACAACCTGCTACAGTACTTTTTATGCACTCAAAAGTTTAAGAACTGCTGAGCTCATCTAATAGGAGGAAGTAATGATAAGTCTACCCACAGATATCTTGGTATGAAAGTTTTTCTGCCTCTAAGATGACTGTAAAATCCTAGTTGAAAACGAAGGTATGGAAGGGAATTAGAAAGTTTTTTTGCTTGCCTGCAAGGCTGATGCCATTTGTTCTAATGCTAAGCCTGTATAGCATTAACAAATAAATTTAACTATATATATGCACATATATATTTGTTCATTGTTGTGAGTATTAAATGAGGAAGTTGAGTCACATGGTGGGGCAAAAATTAATGCGTTATTAGATGACAAGTGTAATGCAACTCCACTGCACCCACATTTAAAGCAAATGCATCTTCTGAAACACATTGTATATCGTTTTAATGATGCCTAATATCAAAGAAAATGTAGGTAGGCTTATGTTTTAAAGCACCTGATGTAGGTGTGCATTTCCGATAGGTGACTTTACAACATGGCCCAGTCTGTTCCCATACCTTTTGGATGGAGAGAGAATTTTTAGAGTATTTACAATAATGCTGTCCTTGATCTTTAGAGAAGCAGAACATTTGCTGTCACAGGATGAGGCAGAGATGGCAGTGATATGAAACTCATGCATGTATTAAAATGAGCTGAAATTGACATTAAACGAATTGCTGTCAAGAGACAGGACAGCTTTATAACTTGCTCCTAATGGGTAAGGAGGCAAATTCTTCCTTGGGACATTTTCCTTTGATTTTGACAAGTGTTGACAATATTTATTAAACACGACCTTTCAAACTGGTTTCATGCTGAAACTGTGAAGTGTGTTTCAATGAGGATGTAGATAAAGACGGGAAAGAAGGTACGAAGCCGAATTTGAAGTAGTGATGTTAAACCAGATTTCTATAAAGTAGCTTTCTTTATAGAACAATTTCATATATTAATAAATGAGATGCTATGTTGCCACCGTATTGCTACCACTGCAGTGACTCATGCAATATGAATAAGTAGGTCACATCAATAGTGAAAATAGCCTAGGGAATATCCAGTTATTTCCCTAGAGAGAGTTGTATTCAGTTACTGGAAACTGAGTTGTCCATACATTGCGTTGCAAAGTTTGGTCCATGGACCAGCAGCATTGGTGTCACTTGGGAGCTTGTTGGACACCCAGAAACTCAGAATTACTGAATCAGAATCTGCATATTGACATTAAACTTAGGTAATTTATACATCCATTAGCGTTTGAGAAACGCTTATATAACATATTCAATTGAACTCACATTCCATTTGCCTGTGGGACATCATTGTGATACTGAGAAAAATAGATCAGAGTAAAAGAGATTGGGCAAACATAGATAAAGAGGCCCGGGTGTAATAGCCTCATGATATTACTTCGGTTAGGAATATTCTACCTAGTCCTCACCTTCCCTTCTTGATAAATCCTACTCTATCCTTTGGGTCTCAGCTTATAAATTACCTCTGGCACCTCCCTTCTCCCTTCCGCTTACCAAGGAGGCCACTTCTCTCCCACATACTCCCACGCACACACAAAATCACTTACACTCCTGCCTCGTTCCCACCCACATATTCCCACCCCACTCCAACTCAGGAAGTGAGAGAGACACTCTTCTTGTGTATTCCAACAGCACTCTGAGCCATATCTTGCTTTAGCACTTGTCCAAAAGCCATATAATTTTGTAATATTTGTCTCTTACCACTTTAGGCTGTATGTTCTAAAAGGGCAGGGGATCACTTAGGACACAGGACAGTGCCAGTCAGTGGGAGATGCCCAACAAGCTCTTACTGAGGTTGTTTGTTCTTATCTTTCTATCTATCCTGATTAACCTCAAAAGATTAGGCACAAACAAGCGTTTGAATTTAGTGCTAAATTTTCTGCAGTACTGACAGATGGTGAGATAAGCCACATCTGAGAAGATAATTTAAAGAATTTCCCAGGATAGTTCTAATGAAAAGAGATTCTGCTGTTATGCTTGCTAAAATGTCAAGTAAACACAGGGTAAAGTTAAACCATTTTAACAGATTTCTTAAAGATAAGATTGGCTCTTGTCTTCTCCCTCCTTAAAGAATCCTCTTGGTAAAATGTAGTAATTATAATTCATTTGATTGTCTCAAACCTATTAGGAATATCTACTCTTGAGCTTTATATGAAATCCTTTAATCCCAACACCAGAAAAAAAGTAAAACTCAGAGCTATCAGAAGAGATCTTGAGCAAGGAATTGAGTTGTTGTCATTAAAATCAATTTAACAACATATGACAACCAAAAATTGAGAGGATTTTAAAACATTCAAACAGATTTTAAACAGTTCAAAATGAAAATTCTCTCAAGTGAATGTTCTTATTTTACCCTCATCCAAAGTAATTTACCTGTTACATGAAGCCCAGAAGTTTAGGTCAATTTTTCAAAAACTGACTTGTTTAAAACATCACGTGAGGGGTTAGTGTCTTCTATCTTCCTCTTCTATCCAGTCTTGACAAAGACTCTTTTCTTAACCAAACTTTCCTCAAGCTCCTTTGAGACATCTTCTCAGCTAAGCCTGGACCTTGGCCTCTGAGCCAGTTGTAGAGAAGAATCCTGCTATGACTTATACTTGGATGTTTAGAAAGAATTCTCACATCCAAATATCTGATCAACTTCCTCATCTGCCCACTTTTGATAACAAAGTCCTTGGCCTGTCTACTAAGCAGCCTGTTAGGACAGTTTAGCAAAAATCCCCTACTGTGTGGTTTTTTTTTTTTTTTTTTGAGACAGAGTCTCACTCTGTCGCCCAGGCTGGAGTGCAGTGGCGTGATCTCTGCTCACTGCAATTTCTGCCTCTTAGGTTCAAGTGATTCTCCTGTCCTACAGGCACACACCACTGTATCTGGCTAATTTTTTTTTTTTTTTTTTTTTTTTTTTTTTTTTTT